>NC_081351.1:22875130-23055989 GCF_029784015.1 Lycium ferocissimum
GGTTTATGTTAATAGATAATGATTTCTAAAATCTCATTGAAAGTCTTCCAACCAAATCAATGAATTTCACTCTAAGCTTTTCCAAGCCTTAGAGTGTGATATTAGGCTTAATCAATTTAACCTCAAGTAACTATCCTCTTCCGAGCTCAAGTTATTAGATGGATTTAATGACCCAAATTCTTGTTAATCAATCTTTCCCAACCTAGATTTCCTCTTCCAAGCTCAATCTAAGTAAATGGGTGAGTCCTAGGGTTAGCTAATCCCTTTGGAAACATTCAAGAACGAGATTAATTAAATCAACAAAGACCACCAATAGCAATAAAAATCATTCAATACATAAGCAAACAGAGTTTCAATCCAACACTTTAATCATAGAATATTTCCATAAACAAGATTCAAGTGAAGAAAGTAAATACTACACACTTAGATATACAACACAAAACAAGGAATTGAAGAAAGGATTAAGAAATATCTCATTGAAGTTCTTCCAATCTTCTCCTCCAAAGTGTAGAGAAACCTAGCTTCCAAAACTTGCAAAATGACCAAAGATGATAATGTTTTGCCCTAGCCTCTCTTTTGTAGCTTCCCCCATTTTTCCAAGTCCCAAAGAATGACAAAATATGCCCCAACTTTCAGTTTTTGCAGTTCTGCCCGTTTTTTGCAGTTCTGTCCCGTTTTTGCAAAACTGTCCACTTTTGACAGTTTTGCAAAAATGTCCAATGGCCTCTTTTTGACTTTCCTTTCACTTGGTTTCTTCCGATCACTTCCATATCACATGAAGCTGAATAGAGCACCAATATCTCATAAATCGCCGAGGTGCAGCATCTGCGACAAAGGATGCGACTCGCGAGTTCCACGCGAGTCGCGTGGTGTCGCGTATGTTGCATCATTGTCTTATTCTATTTGGCCATCCTCGTCCCAGACGGATCTTTGCACCACCGCGACTCGCATGCAGTACTGCGATTCGCGGTGGTGCTCTCAATTCATTTCGGCTATCTTGGCTTGTTTTGCTCTATTTTGTTCCATTTTGGTCCATTTTGATCCATTTTGCTCTTTTTATGCTCTCAAGGCATCTTTTCTACAAAACAACATAAAACACACAAAAAGTAACAACAAAAGTGCTTAAAGAGTCACAAAAACTTAAGGAATTAGCATCAAATATCGCGTAATTTCACGACTCATCAGAGATGAAACTAACGAAAGCGACAAAAGCCATGATAAAGTAGTATGAGAAAAAGAAGCAGTAGCTACCACAGATAAATACGGTAATTGTGGTACAAGAAACAACATATAGTTGCAAGAATCAAAGGACAAGAAAATGAAGATCGAAACTGCGACTATTAGTACGACGGGATACGTGGGACTGCCTACTAGCTTTCTACCCTAATTTGAGTCCTCCATAGCCTTCTATCTAAGGTCATGTCCTCGGTAACTGGAACTGCGCCATGTCCTGTCTAAGCACCTCCCCCCAACACTTCTTCAGCCTACCTCTACCTCTTCTGAAACCGTCCATAGCCAATCTCTCACACCTCCTCACTGGAGCATCTGTGTCTCTCCTCTTCATATGCCCAAACCATCTCAGTCGCGCTTCCTGCATCTTGTCCTCCACCGATGTAACTCCCGCCTTGTCTCGGATATCTTCATTCCTAACCCTATCTCGCCTGGTGTGCCTACACATCCATCGCAACGTTCTCATTTCTGCAACTTTCATCTTTTGGACGTGCGAGTTCTTGACTGCCCAGCACTCCACCCCGTACAACAAAGTCTGTCTCACTACCACTTTGTAGAACTTGCATTTAAGCTTTGGTGGCACCTTCTTATCACACAATACTCCTGAAGCGAGCCTCCATTTCATCCACCCTACACCAATACGATGTGTGACATCATCGTCAATATCCCCATCTCCTTGTACAATAGACCCAAGATACTTGAAACTTCCTTTCTTTTGGATGGCCTGGGTTCCAAGCCTCACTTCCACGCCAGCCTCATGTGTCACGTCACTGAACTTGCACTCCATATACTCTGTCTTGGTCCTACTCAACTTGAATCCTTTAGACTTCAGAGTCTGTCTCCAAACCTCCAGCTTAGCATTCACTCCGTTGCGGGTCTCGTCAATCAGGACTAGTTTTTTCTTCTTTTTCTTAGTTTTTAATCTCTTCTAAATTGAATTTACTACTGGTCTCAATAAAATAGATTGTCTTAGATAATAGAATCCTTCAACAAAAAACTACAATTATTCTTTATAAATTGTAGCTTGTGTTAAAAATATCTATTGGGTCGGGTTCATTCATAAGGGTGCTAGTTAGCCAGTTAGATCATTAGCTTGTCCTCCTTCTAAATCTTAATTCTTAGTCTATAAATACACCATTATGGATATTAGAAAATAGAAGTTTTCCACCATTAATATGACGATTAGGGTTAACTTTTTACAAAGAAAAAAACGTTCTGCATCTTTTGGGAATATCTAGGTTGAGAACAGAGAGAATTCATTCGCTTCGTGAGAATTCGATAACCCATGACATGAATCGTGGTTCTTCAAATCCCTTTCCGCTAAGGAGAAACCTGTAAATCTCCTAAACTCAAACAAGTTGCCCCAAAATGACAAAAGCAAGTAGCACAAATTAAATAACCCGCTAAAGAACATTTCTAAGTAAATCATTAATTTATTGACATGCGTAGACTCAAAACCAAGTCAGTACTCACAGCCTCTGTCGACTCTTCCTTAAATTCATAGCATAACACTCTTTTATTTCACTATAAATACAACTGATAATTTGCATGTCTTTCACAAACACTGCATACTTTTTTGTGTCTTTCAAACTTCATTTTCTCTCGTTGCTGTCTTTAAATTCAAGCATTTTTAAAAAAATAACAAAAATCGTTTAAGTTTTTAAGTCATGAATCCCTCAGTTTACGGCGAAAAACCGGCGACCGGAATCCCTGTGGCACCCGAACCTTGGTCTACTGGAATCTGTCACTGTTCCTCCGATACCACAACCTGTACATTGTTCTTCTTTATCTTCCTCTGTTTCAATTTTGTGCGATACTATATCTTTCTCTATTAGGAAACAATTAATTATCGGTAGCGAAGCCATGTAGACGATGCCTTTTGATAGTTGGTAACAATTTAGCTATCAGTGGTTGAACCACATGGACGAAATTAAGGATGGTCAATTGAACACCCTTCCTCGAAAAATTATACAGTACTATGTAATCAAAAATTACTTTATATATATATTCTCAACGAAATCTTGAATATTCTCAATGAAATTCCTAATTTCGCCACTAAATAACTATAAATTTCACGTTTTACTCTTGATGAGAAGGTTTTTTAATAGTGCACATAATCACAAAATTCAAAATCTTTTTTTTTTCTTAAATTTAATTCCCAATCGAACTATACAATACAAATTGGGAGGGTCCATTTATTATTGGAATTCTTTATGATTTATTAAACTTGCATTTTTTTTCTTTTTTTCTGCAGGGTGCATAACTTGCTGGTGTCCATGTATTACATTTGGACAGATTGCAGAGATCGTCGACAAAGGAACAACTTGTAAGCAAGACTAAATTAAACTCTTTGTCCTGTCAAATACTATTATATAAATTGTCACGAAAAGTGAAATTCATTAAAATGATTGTGACGTGTGATATTGATTGCAGCTAGTACCACAAGTGCAGCTTTGTATTTCTTGATAGGAACATTTACAGGGTGCGCATGTATGTATTCATGTTTTTATCGCACAAAGATGAGGAAACAATTCAATTTGCAAGGAAGCACTTGTGGTGACTGTATGCTTCATTTCTGTTGTGAAAGAAGGGCCTTGCGTCAAGAGTACCGTGAGCTTCAACATCGTGGATTTGACATGGCAATTGGTAAATTTTCCTCTTTTATGTTTGTTTCTTATTCGGTACTTACTTCGGGTCCGACTAGGGACGGTTGACAAGGGGATTCAAAAAGGTAAAGAAAATGTCTCCAGCAAGACAATGGGCTAAACATTTTGTCCTTCGGCTGCTGAGCTGAAGTTTAATTTTTGTTAAGGAGATTCAAAACTTAATATTTATACATAACTACACAAATTAACCTTGTATATATAGTGTGATTTTCTGAATTTTCTGACGAAGGGGGTTCAGCTCCGCACCCCCTTGCACCCCTGCAGCTCCGCCCCTGGGTCCGACTAATTAGGATTCACGCGAAAAAAAATCATTTTTGGGGTAAACAATGCCTCTTACAAAGGCGATTCTATTCTCAGAACTTGAAACCGAGCAAACTGGTTAATGATGCAGTGGTACTCACCACTCCATCAGAAACGGAACTACGATTTTCACTAAGTAGAGTTAAAATATAAAGAAGTAAACATATGAAGAAGAGAAGACCCCTTCCCCCCCCCCCCCCCCCACCCCCCCCCCCAAAAAAAAAAAAAAAAAAAAAAACAACCAACACACACATAAATTTTGAGTCCGACTAATCTGAATTTGTGCCAGGAAGTCCCGCTTTGGGAGGTAAAGCGTTTCCTATCAAAGGCAACTCCACTCTCAAATCTCGAACCCGAGGCCTCTGGTTGGAGGGGTACTTACCACCCCACCATAACCTTTGTTGGTGTAAATATTCCTTGACAAAAGAAAAATCAACAAAAAATTAGTCTCTTTGTTCCATTTAATATGATATTTTTAAAATTTACTTAAAAGACATCGACACTTTTTCATGTTTTAAGTTTTATACAACTTTATGTTTCTTATTTTACATTTAATAACGTGCTCTCAATCAATAGAAGTATCATAACATGTTTAATACTATAAGTTTAAGTATATTTTTGGGTATGTATAAAAAGTATTTTTTCTTTCTTAAATTTCTTATCCAATCGAAGAGCGCTACATAAAAACCGATAAATTATCTTTAATTTATTTTTTCAACTAAAATTGTTGAGATACTTATTATTGATCTTGTTTGACAACATATAGGTTGGCAGGAAAATAAGGAGAGCGAAAACAAAGGGATTGCAATGGCTCCGAAAGTGCAAGAAGGAATGTTTAGGGATGGGCATTCGGTCGGTCCGATTCGATTTTAGAAGTTTGGTTCGATTTATCAATTTTCGATTTGGTAAAAATAAAAATCGAAATTGAACTGAAATTAGTTTGGTTCGGTTGTTTTGAATTTTATCATTGGAATTTTATCGAAATCAATTTGGGAATGGTTCATACCACATTTTTAATTCCCAAGATATAATTGTCCTCTCTTTCCTTTTGGAAGTACTAGCGGTGATTAGCAAAAAATGCTTGCCTCAGATGTTGTATATGGTGTCCATGAATGGGATATATTTACTTTCAGCAATTATTTAAAATAGCCACTTGATTTTTCACCTACCCGTAAATTATATATTATTTCAAGCGTATCACCGAGAGAGCAAAGTGGGGAGCTGCTGGATAGGAATAAAAGAAAATAGTTACAACAAATTATTGTTTAAAATATTTAAAAGATATATAAAACAATTATAATCAAAGAATAACTCGTTTGATTTTCGAAATTCGAGTATGTCGGGACAAAAGCAATAGTATATAAGAAACCCAACATTAATTAGCGATGTGAAAGAAACGAACTCGAGTTTTTTTTTTTTTTAATGATTTGCATCCTAACCTCTTTATTTTCTTGCAAAATCGTGAACCATTTTTTTTCTTCTAAATTTTCCACGAGGGAAAAATTGGAATACAAATAATAAAAAATAAATGGCACAATAAAATTAAAAAAAAAAAATAATGCCAGCCAATTTGGTAGCGATAGAAAATAATTCAAGTCAGGCAGCATGAATTGCTCATTGGAAAAGTTCTTAACAACAATGTAACTCATTCAAGAAAGGCGATTTATAGACATTGTAGTTTTTCTCATTCTAAGCTTCCAAATTGATCAGTGAAGAACAAGAAGACCTAGGCTCTGCGGGGGATAAAATTTTCCTCTCTTTTTTCTTTTACTCGAAAGTTTTGGTAGAATAAATATAGACAATGAACAAACTTAGATAATTTTAGGCATAATACATAAACAGACTCTTAAATTTGGTCTCAGCTGGCAAGTATGTCCTCCAACTTTGAGTATGCACAAGTAGGCACTTCAACTTGCATAAAGTTGAACACGTAAACACAAATGTTGATGTGGCACATAATTTTTGTAAGTTAGAGTGTTCAACTGACAAAGTGGAATATACCTTTTAGGTAATTGTGGTGAGATGAATAATATCTCTCCACCTTTAATCCGAAGCTTCGGTTTCGAGTCTTGAAATGAAAATAATCTTGGTAAAATGTATTTCTTTCTCTAATGAACTTTACGCAATATGAATTCATATTAATTGTAGCTTTAAAATGGATATCGGACAATGGCGGAGAAACTTATTAAAATAAAAAAAAACTTCCTATGTAGTTTGTGCAAAGGGCCACGCATATTTTTTAACCATTTGCTAAATGACTTACTTATCTTTTACTCACATTGATTTTTGGAAGTAATCAGATTTTCCCTTACTTATCTTTTACTCACATTGATTTGAGATGAAACTTACTTAGACATGACAAAGCGGAGAATTATACATTTGTAGACAACAATCTAATAATTTATCCGTTGGATTGAAAAATATATGAGTAAACATTAGATGAGTCACTTTTAAGACTATAGTTACACAACTTTTAAGAATAAAAATAAAAATTTAAATGAAGATCTAAAAAAGGGTAAACCAGATAGAATTGAGGGAGACGTCATTTTTTTAGTGGTCACCAAAAAAAAATTCTAAATGCAATTGATTTGCTACAAAATATAGTCAAGTCAATGGTTTCTCTACTACGTATTTTATATGTTCAATCTTAGTAGGAAACTTCGTTCGTATTTAAAATAACATTTTTTCGATTCTTTCACATCACTAATTGATGCTGAGTTTCTTATCCTTTTCTTTAGTTTTGTCTATTTTACTGCATTTAGTAAAATATTCTTGTAAATTATACATTTTTGTCGTTACATAATTAGAAAACTAAAGTGAAAAAATCGTCTTATGTGTTTAACACGATTTTGGGTTTAAACAAGTACTCTTTCTGAATAAGTGCGAATGTAATATTTCGATTTGAATTAAGATTTGTTTAACAATTTAAAATTTTAATTTGGAGAAGTCTTCTGGGCTTATGTCCCAAATTAAAAATCCGCCTAGGCCTAGCCCCTAGGCGTACGCCCAAAATAATAGACTCGTAGTACTTCTAGCCTTGACCGTTCGCCTAAAATTGTCTTTTAGAACATTGATTTTTACAAGGTGACTAGTTAAAATGGAGTGGATGATTAACTATGTTTGAAATTTGTTATGAGAGAAAAGTCTAATGTGATTAAAAAAATAGTTGAAACATTATTAGCCCAGTAGCTAGTATACTGAAAAAGAGAGGAAATAAAGATAGATATGAGACAAAAAATAGGTTTATCAAACTTTGATTATACTAATATATTAAAAATATTAAGGCAATGAATTTAGACTCAATATAATTAATCAGTTGGATGAGTCTGATGATTCATAGTCAAAACGATCTAATAGATTAGTATGAACTCATTCGTAAGTGGACAAAATCTACATTTCAATTAATAGAATATTAAATATAGGTTGTCAAACGTACTTAGGACTTATGCATTAAAATCCAACATCTTTATATTACTAACTAGACGGCCTATGCCCGTGCGCACTTTAGATTATAGTGCATCTATGTGTATGTAGTTGTGTTTGGATAGTGAATATATATATATATATATATATATATATATATATATATATATATATATGTTCAAAACACGATTAATATAACATTGTAGTTTGTCTTTCCGTATCTAAAACTTTATTATATTAATGTTTGCTACGAATACAAAATCGGCAAATTTATTAATATTTTTTAAAAGAGAAGACTTGTTTAAAAAGAAACTATTTTCCTCTCTTTGAGATAAAACAATAGCAATATTTAAGCATCGGTTGATACTTTCAATTTTAATTCTATTAATTTAAAGTGTAAAATACTTATTATTTTTTATCAAATTTTGATTTGGATAATTCTAATTCAAATTATTAAATTAATTTTACTTGTTTAAAACGAAACAAAGTAGAAATTGATTTTCTATTTAAACGAAGAAATACTATTTTTTAATTTTTGGTAAATATTCTCGGTTTAGCTCATTACTTGTCATGTTGTCTTTTGCATGATTTTTTAAGAAAACGTTGATTAGAATTATAATTTGACATTTACCTTATTCATTATTTGATCTTCATTTGGTATATTTTTTTTACGACATTAATCTCTTTTCACATTTATTAGAGTAAGAATAAAAATAAAAAAGTAATTAAATTCTATCTTATTTTAAAATATAAATATTTTAAGTATATTTATTTTAGTAAACATAACAAATAAATCACAAGGTGGAATAGCAAAAGAAAAAAAGAAAGAAAATTGTATGGTTTGACTACTTAACCTTTTGAAGAAAAGCAATTTCATTTGCTCCCACTAATGGATTGATATGCACGTGGCAATGAATCCATCATTATTGACTTAATGAGATACTTTAGAAATTATATGAATATTGTTTGATTTTTTAATATGGGGTGCACCTTTTTTTTGGACATTATTAATTTGCACTATTTTTATGTATATATATATATACTATGTTCAAAACACGATTAATATAACATTGTAGTTTGTGCTCCGTATCTAAAAGTTTATTATATTAGTGTTTGCTACAAATACAAAGTCTGCACTTTTTTTTTAACATTATATTTTTTTTAATATGGGGTTCACTTTTTTTTTTTTTTTTTTTTTTTATATATATTGCTTGATTTTGTTAATATGGGGTCCACTTTTTTTTTTTCCCATGAGTTCGGAGATGGTGAGTTCCACTTTTTTTCTTCCTTTTTTTGTTTTTTTTTTTGTTTGTATTGCTCGGTGTTATTTAGTATGGGGCCCAGACCCTTTTTTTTTTTTTAAGGGACAACGGACGACGAAGCATGGGTCTAAACCGATGCTTTATATGGTTTCTTCTCTTTTTATTTTTTATATTGCTTGGTGTTGTTTAGTATGGACCCTTTTGGACATTATTAGTTTGCACTATTTTATATATATATATATATATATATATATATATATATATATATATATATATATATATATATATTCAAAACACGATTAATATAACATTGTAGTTTGTGCTCCGTATCTAAAACTTTATTATATTAGTGTTTGCTACGAATACAAAGTTTACACTTATTTTTTTTACATTGTTTGTTTTTTAATATGGGATTCACTTTTTTTTTTATATTGCTTGATTTTGTTAATACAGGATCCACTTTTTTTTTTCCGTGAGTTTGGAGATGGTAGGTTCCACTTTTTTTTTACTTCTATTTATTTTTTTAATATTAGTTGGTGTTTTTTTTTTTTTTAATATTGGTTGGTGGTTTTTTTTTTTTTTAATATGGGTTGGTGTTAATATGGGGACCACACCTTTTTTTTTTTTTTTTTTTTTTGGGTGCTTAACGGACGACGAAGCTTCTATACAGTTATAAAATTGTTTCTAAATTCAGTGTGCGTGGCTGCTGAGTTGCAGGGTTGCCAAAGCGTGTTGAGAATATGGATAAGGTTGCTAAGCTTTTATATATAGTTACGTTATTATATGTGTAGAAATACGTCGTCTCACATGCGGTTATGATTATTTTTCATGTTCAAGTACGTAGAAATTATTACTTACGAGGACGGTGAGATTCGAATTCATAACTGTCGGGAGCGGATCTAAGCCCAATTACGAGTTCACTTGAATCTAATAACTTTTGCCTAGGTCTTGTATATAGATTAAGAAATGTACTAAATGTTTGATTGTGAAGTTAGTTATTATTGTAGAATTAACTTGAGGTTGCTGTATGAACTCATAAACTTTAAATCTTGGATCTGCCTTTGACAAGTGACAACCGCTACCTAATTTGATATTATGTTGAAATAAGTGATCATCTCATCTTAAATAAACTTTTAAAGAGAGCGCGCTTAAATATATACTAATCAAATCCTAACAAATGCATGGAATAGTGAGATGATCACTAAAACAAGGCTGATTATCTATCTTTCAACCAAGTATAGTTTGTGATATAGGATTCTAAATCTAACACTAAAGTTTTATAGTTAATTCATTGTTAAGTTTATAGTTAATTCATTGTGAAATCTTAAAATAAAAATAAAGGCGTAAATTTGCAAGTAGCATGGCTATTTGCACCTTGAATAAATAGGATATAAATTACGTGCGGTGGCTGGGACAGGGCGGCTAGAGAAAAGGAGACATCATATTATAATCATACAGCGAATATTAGCTAATATGTTTAAAATAATATAATAATAGCCACTTAATTAGCCACTATGAAAGTCTCATCCACCACAGACCCCTTACAATGAATGAAGATGCATTAGCCGCCTCTTTTTTAATTTCTGTTCGAGGTTTGGTATCCGTTTTCGGGTTCGACTAATTCGAGTGTGTGTGCGGAAGTCTCATTTTGACGATACACGCTCCTTACTAAAGGTAACTTCATTTTTAGAACTCGAATCCAACCTTAAGAGGCAATTACCACCCTACCACAATTTTTGATGATATACATTAGCCGCCTCTTTTTTATTTATTAGTCAAAATACAATATTCGCTTTGTGCTTGATTAATTTGGATTTGCGCCGAAAAATCTCACTTTTGAGGTAAAACGCTTTCTATCAAAGATGTCATTTCCAGAAATTGAATCTGAAACCTTTATTTAAAAAGGAAAGATATTTACCATCTTGATGATACATTAGCCGGCTCTCCCACTTGTTCAAACAATACATGGAACTTTTACAAGTTGTAAGATATAACCTACCTACCACTCTAAAAGTCCCAATTATTAGAAACCAAAATATCGAGGTGAATGGACAAGTTTGTAATTTAATGATAACTAACAGTGCTGAACATCAATACTATTCTTATAATAATGCCTGAACAAGCTGAACCTTCAAAGGAATTTGGTGACTCCTTAAAATCAGCATTAAATCAAACGTAATAATAAAAATTATTACTATTGAAGATAAAAGACGCTCATGTCTGATTGCATGTCCTTATGGTTTTTCATTTGATGTTTAGTATTCATAATGGAGTTCCGACTAATTTAAATTTCCGTTGCGTAAGACTAATTAGAGAGGGAAGTACTTTAAAAAAAAAAAAAAAGAACAAAAAGAGGGAAGTGTTCCCTACCAAATATGATTTGAGTCGTTATTGATTTAGAGACATATCCATCCCGACTTAAATGATACATGTTCATACTTCTGACAGCCTTTTCCATTTCATTGAAAATATTATGTAAAGACTTATTAGGACTTCATTTTTAAATAATTTTGCTAACACAAATATATGATTTGAGTCAAAGTTATTGATTCTACCAAACCGACGGTCGGGGCGTAAGGCGTTTTGAGGGGCGAGTTTTTTTTGTTGGGGCTAACGACTAAACGAAATTTAAATAAGCCTCTAAGCACCACGACCCTTAAATGATACATGTTCATACTTCTGACAGCCTTTTCCATTTCATTGAAAATATTATGTACAAGACTTATTAGGACTTCATTAAACTCCTCGTATATATATATATATATATATATATATATATATATAAATATATATATATATATATATATATATATATATATATATATATGAGAAAATAAACTTTATATATCGTGAAAGATTACTTTCAAGAGATATTGCCAGCATATTCTAAGGAGAATACAAGCAATTCTCTGCCAGGAATCTCACTATTAATGAGAAAAAATGTAAAACTTTCAAAGAAGCTACCTAAGAAAGAGGGAAGGGGATGTATTTTTATTTTTTTTCTGTTTTAAGAAAAGGAAAATCTTATTTCTCAAATCATGATATATGTCAATTTGAATAAGAAATTTTGTGTCCAACTCTAAGCAGTCACGCCCTCTATTCTTGAAATACTACCTAGTGGAAAGTTTCTGAGTTTGGTTATAATCAACTTCCTTCCCCTGGACCCGTATGCCCTAGGAGACACACGTGCTACAATGACCGATTACTACGTAATGTTTTGAATATGCCTATATCTCTTGCTTTTTCTTCATTGAATTGAATCTTTCAATATAGATACCGAGAATCAGATTCTTGGTGGTGCTTTCCTTCCTTTGTGGAGAGAAGACAGAAAATGGATGTTCCCCCGCCTTCCATCCGTTGTGTATTCCCCTTATGTCATCTGTAACTTGCATATTTCTTGCTCGTTATCATACGAAAATCATCACCTCATGAGTACATTCACAAGAATGAAACTAAAAAATAAGAAGGATTTTGATCCTTAGAATTTAAGCAATTAATCTAAGCCCGATTGAGAATTTCACAAGCTGCAATAGAAAATGACTTTGCACCTTATTAGAGGAAATTTGATTTTCCACTATATAATTAGAGGCAGACCTATGTTATTATCTTACGAAATCCTTTAGTAAAAAATTCTATACCTTACTCTAATTCCTACAAATCCTTTTCATTGTCTTTTCTATTTGTCGTCATACGTTGATATATTTTTCTATTCTTTTTTCCTTTTCCTTTTTCTTCTCCTCTTCCTAATCTTCTAAACTACCCTTCATCAACCCCATACCTTTCTCTATTTCTTTTATCCACAAATCGGTTTTTTTTTTTTATTAATTGATAGTTTTTATCATATAATAATATTATGCACCATTAATCAGTCGTTGTCGAACAAATAATTTGGCATTTCTCTTTTTGACTTGGGGAATTGAAATTTGCCTCAAGAAGAAAACAAAACGACATATATTGTGCAATTTTAAGAGAGGTTAATTGTGTAAATAATTTGTTTTGAGGTTATGACTCATTTGGACTAAGAATATTAGATTAGAATTTCATTAATTTTTCACCATGCCTTAGGTAGTCTTTCCATGTATACCGTAAACAGAAAGAAAAATTTGAATAAGAGTGGTTAAATCATTGCTATAGCTATCGAAGGATCAAAACCAAATAAATTGAGCTAAATTAACTTTAAAAGTAGCAAAACTCTAAACTGAATTTAGTACAAAATCAATTGAACCTAGCAAGTACAACTCCTGTTTAGACTCTAATGTCAGTGTTAGGTTTACTTAGAGAAAAAGGCTGAACACCACTACTTGTCCCGTTTTGAAATCCCGCCCCTCAATTTTCACGGGGTTTCATTTAGACACTTTTAGTCATCTAACAAGTATTTAAAATCTCTCTGACCATTGACCAGACTTATGGGGGCGATATAATGATGTTAGTAATGATTATTTGTTGATCAATGGTGACTATTCAAAAATTGGATAAAAATAATACAATGAAGGAAAATCTAGCGTATAAGTAAACCAACAAACTATAGTAATACAAAGCAGAAAATCGCTCACAATTATGCTAAATAACCAGCTGACACGATTGTCTTGGATAAAGCATCAACAAAGAAATGAACACTATGTTGTAGGTATATTGAATTGGCCAAATAATTTCTTGATTCCACACAATTTGATAACTTACTAACCAGTCTACCATGAGTAATTAAAAGAGTAGCTAGAAGATCAACAAAAATAACCAACAAGCATCCTTCGCTGCAATGGGCGAGAAAAATCCCGATTGTCCCTTCAGTTTGGGTTTAGATTCAAAGTCATCCCTTAAATATATATTGGTGCACTAGTAATCCCATAAGTATATAAAAACATCCCCCTTAATGTCTTTCTTTACATAGAGTGTCATTCATGACAAGTGTGCTACTGATTAAAAAGTTGTTAATATAAAAATATCACTGTCCTGAGATGGTCTAGCGATTGATCCGGCCCGTCCCAACCCCCTTCGGCCTGGTAGCGTTCCCACCCCCTCTAAAATGAATTGCTTTAAAAAATCTGCGGGCAATTCTCTTTTGGGGTGGTCTTTAAATTTTGCCCCTCATATTTGAAATCTTTAAATTTTTCTTGAAAATTTAAAAACGGGTTAGGTTGAACCCCCGCTCGCCCAAAAATTTTAAAAAAAAATTCATGAGCCAGTTTAAATTTATTTACGCCCCCACCGTCGTAAATACAGCATTGAGAATTCAAAAGTTATGGGATTATCTTATCCTGTATGGGCGACTTGGCGTAAGTATGCGGTCCCGCATGACTTTGGTAATTCTTTCACAAGTTTATGCGGATCCGTACACACTTATGGACAACCTTTTAATGGGCAAACTTTTAGTTAAGCCATAACTAAAAGTCTTTTCCTAGTTATGCCTTATGGAGCAGACTTTTAGTTAAGACATAACTAAAAGTATGCCCCATAAGGCATAATTTTTCCTTAAGAGATAGACTTTGTTTTATAAGCCAAATTTCATTAGTTCAAACTCCGCATATTGGCAACCAAATTGAACTTAACATCAAAGCTTGATAACGGGGCCGGGAAAGAAACAGATCATACATTGGCAGAAACAAAGCATGCTCATAAAAGGCTGATATTGTTTTTATATTTTATCTATTGGTGCATCGTAGGATGTGTCAATTTGCACAACTTGGTAAGTGCAAATACTAACAGATTGAGGTACATTTGCAACATTTTAAGACCTGAATATGCATTAAGATACATTTAGTTAGAACGGAACATCCACATTCTTCATTGGTTTGTTATGATTCTTTGTCCGGTCCCATTAAAAGTTTGTCCATAAATATGGCTGACCCGACATAAACTTGTTAAGGAATTATCAAAGTCATGCCGGACCCGGCATAAATTTGTTAAGGAATTATCAAAGTTATGCCGGACCCGGCATACTTATGCCAAGTCTGCCCATAAGGCAGAGTATGCCGGGTCCGGCATAACTTTGGTAATTCCTTAACAAGTGTATGCCGGATTCGGCATACAAGCGACCTAAATCTTGCCTTGCAATTTTTTTTAAATTTATGCTTGAGCGGGGGTTCGAACCCAGAACCTCATGATTTCTGCGTGAACGCTCAGGGTTGCAACGCAAAGGGCAAAAATTAAAGACCGTGATATGAGGGCATAATTTAAAGATTTTACAAATATGAGGGGCAAAATTTAAAGACCACTCCAAAAGAAGGGCAATCCGCGCAAAAAAATGAAAATCTGCGCTAACTAGCGCTTGCACCAACAACCACTTTCAAAATCAGCTATTGGCAATGGCTACAAACGGCCAATATGGGTATGGGCCCCAAACAACCCTTACCCCTTCAATTTTTATTTTAAACCCCTAAGTTAATATATATACACTTTATTTCCCATTTATAAATACCTCCTCTTCTTCTTCATAGTTCTATAGATGAATCAAACTTTTACTATTCATTAGTTAAAGGATTTGAAAGTCAACAGTACTAACAAAAGAATTTAACACATGATTTTGGTAGGAGTAGTTGAGCGAGCTCCGAACATTGAGTGCTAGGCGTGTTTACGGCGCTTGAGGCGTAAACCTCACATAACAAAACCCTACTCACGAGTCTCAAGGCTTTTACCAAGTGTCTCGCCTTAGGGAGAGTCCCGAGTGACAACAACAACAACATAATCAGTTTAACCCCACAAGTAGAATTTGGAGAAGGTAGAGAGTATGCATATCTTAACCCTACTTTGGAAGGTAGAGAGGTTTTCCGATAGAACCTCGACTCAATGAAAATCAAATAAAAGCAGATCAGGAAAGAAGTCATGGCAAATAATACTAATACAAATAAGGAACCAAAGATGATAGTTATACACTTAACGTAGAGACAAACTAAAAGCCTAAAGCTCCATGCACTTAGCAATCACTATTTTCAGTAAACTCAGAACTTAATATAAAGTGGTACAAAAACTTTAAGTACTTAGACTTGGTTTCAATACCGGGTAAATATCTCAAAAGGTCATTGAACTTTGAGAAATTATGTAGTAAAGTCATTGAACTTTGCTACATATCAATAAAATCACTCAACTTTAGTCTATTATCTCATAAGATCACTCAACTACATATGTCATCAAAAAAATCTGACATGGCAATATTAATTAATTATTTTATGCCATGTAGATGTGGGCCACACAATAAAATAAAATAAATTCATATCTTTAAAGCCATGTACAACTTATTCATTGAAAAACGTTTGATATCCTTTTTTGAAAAAGAAAAAAAAACTTGTGAATATTTTCACTGACTACAAAGGAAAACTTCTATAATTATACGGAGTGTTTGATAATAAAAGCTCAATATTTTTGGATGTTATTGCTGACATAACTGATGGTGTACAAAATCAAGTAGTTGAGATTTTTATTTGTGCTACAGATGATTGAAAATGGCTATTTTAGAGGGCTCATATCTATTTTGGATTTTGGATTACATACATACATCTTAGTATGAGTGGAAAATAAAATTATAAATTAAATGGTACTCCTTTTATTTTGAGTGTATTTTGAAAGTGGTTCATGTTATTATTTTGAGTGTATTTTGAAAGAGGTTCATGCGTTCTATTCCTTGAATTAAACAACACCAAATTTTTGAAATTTGTGTGCAAGGCGGAAGAGGTGTTCCTACTAATGATTTGTGTTGTTAATAAAAGAAAATGTGTTTCATTTATAACAAATTCCATCTTCCCAACTAAAACTAATTTTGATGTTTTTATTTTGTGTAATTGGTATTTTTCAGATGAAATTTACTTAAATCTAATTTAAATTTTTATTTTTATTTTTAACGCTCCTTTAACCTTAAATAAGTTATATTGAAAATATATAATATTATACATTACTTAGAAGTATCATGAATAAACCAAAATTACGAATTAACCCAAGTATAAGTTATTTGTAAGTGTTTCCTTAATCCTCACAGTAAAGATGGAATGATATATAAATTTGTTATATGAACTTGCTAATATTTTTAAGACCGCACGAAGTGTGGAGAAATTCACCAGTTTTAAGGAAACAGTGAGAAGAAGGTATAGATAAGGGAAAAATGGGTTTTGGATGAGGGTTGGTGAGTGGGTGTGGGTATAAAGATATGAATTTATTTTATTGTGAGCCCCACGTCTATATGGCATAAAATAATTAATTAATATTGTCATATATAGTTGAGTGATTTTATGAGATAATAGGTCAAAATTGAGTGATTTTATTGATATGTAGCAAAGTTTAATGACTTTACTACATAATTTCTCAAAGTTCAATGACCTCTTGAGATATTTACCCTTTCAATACCCATATAGAGCGACCCAAAAAATGATCATTAAGTCAAAGCTGACATTTTTATTTTGTTTGATTTGGGCATTTTTTTAAAAATATCAAACTAAATTGACATATATACATATATTTGCACCGTCTCACTCTCTCTTCTGTATTTGAACAAGGGTTTTGCTCTTAGAGATATAGCTTCTCTCTCTCTTTTTTTTAAATCAAAGTTTTTTGTTTGAATTTCTCTTGGGCTGCTGGTCTTCCTTGTTAGATTGTTTTTGAAACTCTTTTATTTCATTCTCTGATGCATACATGTATGTTTAAAAGTTTTTTAGTCAAAGTTTTTGGTTATTGAACACATAATCTAAAAGTTCATGTAAATTTTCCTTTACTCCCAATGAAAGAAAGAGCATTTGAAAAAAATAGTATCGGCATGTGAAAGCCAAAGAATAATGTTTAAAATGGATTATCATTCTCATCTCCAACCAACAGCTTTCCTTCATGTACCCATTTTTTCTAATTTTTTATATTTCTAGAAAATCGATCTCCAAATTGTATTAGTGTTACATGGTTGAAGAAAGGGGGTTTTCCTATAAGGAAAATTGAGACTCCTTTATACAGAATATACCACATATCAGTGTTACATGTATCAGGGTTTCTGGAAAAAAAAATTAAGAGTACCTTGTCGATACCCATTTTTCTAATGCTTAAAAGTACCTTTAATTTTTTATATTGCTAGAAAATTGATCTCAAGAATGCATATCTTCAATGTTTGTGGAAAAAAGGGAAAACTCGCTGGTGAAAGGGTTTCCTTACAAGGAAAATTGAGACTCCTTTACGTTTCACCTGCATTTGCAATTTTTTGGTAATAGAAATCATATTACCAAAAATAATATGTTTTGTTTGTGGTTAGTTTGGACTCCACATATATTAATATGTTTAGCGATCTTATTTCGGCAATAAATAATATGTTTAGCTTAAATGGTTACAACATGTTACTGAATGAAAAACAAGCAATTCTCTGCCAGGAGAACTTACTCACTATTAATGAAAAACAGCATAAAACTTATAGAGACTAGTAGCCTGTTTGGCCAAGCTTATTTTTCTCCAAAAGTATTTATTTTTTTCAAAAAGTGCTTATTTTAAAAAATGTGAGGTGTTTGATCAAGCATTTGAGAGAAAATAAGTACCTTGGGGAGTAGCGTAAAGCAGTTTTTCAGAAGCTAAAAAATGTAATTTTTGCCCATAAGCACTTTTTTGAAAAGCACTTTTGAGAAAAATACACTTAAAAGCAATTTTTAAAAGTTTGGTCAAACGCTAATTGCTGCTCAAAAATATTTTTTTAAATTAATTGACCAAACACAAACTGCTTCTCACAAAAAAATATTTTTTTAAAAAGCACTTTTCAAAATAAGTTGATTTTAGAAGATAGGCCAAACAAGCTATAAGTATTGTTTCTAAATTATTTGTTCAAAATATATTTCAGTGTTCGATAAAACTGTAATTTAAATAATTTGCCTAATTATTTGTGATGCATGGATTAGCTTCAGGAAATGGGCAATTCGCAGGAATGCCCCTTATTCAGGGTGGTCTTTAATTTTTGCCCCTCAAATTGCTGGTCTTTAATTTTTGCCCTTTGCCTAGAATACCCTGAGGTATTGGGTTCGAACCTCGGCTTAGGCATAAAAAGAATTTAAATAAAATTTGGCAAGGCAAGGCTTTTGGAAAAGTCTACCTTATGCGGCATAGGTTGCCTTAATGCATAACTAAAATTCTCCCGAATCCGGCAAAGATTGCCTTATAAGGCAGACTTTTAGTTATGCCTTAAGACAACCTATGCCAGATCCGGCAGAACTTTTACTTATGCCATAAGGCAACCTATGCCGCACAAGGCAGACTTTTCCCAAAGCCTTAACTTGCAATTTTTTTTTTACTAAGAGGGGGGTCGAACGGTATTTTCGATCACTTTTTTAAGCGAAGGGAAAAAAATTAAAGATCAGCAATTTGTGGGGCAAAAAATTAAAGGGAAAACTGCGGATATATACATGTTAAGAAGATATATTTACGAAACATGACGATAGTTTTCCTTATTTACAAAACATAACGATATTTTACGAAACATGACAGATTTTCATATATTTTTCATTTTTTTATTTTATTTTCAGAAAATATTTTTTTTAAAAAATAATTTCATTTTTAAAAAATATTTTTAAAAAATTATTTTAAACATAAAAAAAAATTATATTTTTTTGCTCAAAGGCTTAAAAAATTACCTCAAATTTTTGTGTACGGAAGCTGTATGAAAAATGTATGAAATGTGTATGTGTAAGTGAAATTTTTAATATAGTTTTTCATACACAAAATGTGAATGAAATTTTAAGTCTTAAGCGAGATATACACATTTCATACCATTCTCATACATAAAACTTTGAGCATAATATTTAGGCCTTGATCGAGATCTACACATTTCATACACAAAATTTGAGCGAATTTTTTAAGTCTTGAGCAAGATATACCCATTTCATACACTAAAATTTAAGAGATTATTTTTAGTCTTGAATAATGTATCAAAGTTGTATACAATATTCTTGTAGTTGTATTAATTTTAGAGAAATCTAGCATGAACTTTATACACGAAAATGTGAGCGAAATTCTAAGCTTTGAGCGAGATACAAATTTCATACCGTTTTCATAAATACAATTTCGAGCGGATTTTTTAAGCCTTGAACGAGATATACATATTTCATACAGTTTTCATACACAAATTTTTGAGCGAAAAAAATAAAAATAAAAAAAATATTTTTTTAAAAAAAATTAAATAAAAAAATATATTTTTTAAAAAGTATGTTTGTTATAGGGTTTGTAATGTTATGTTTTATAAATAGAAAACTATCGTTTATTTTGTAAATATTTCTCCTTAATATGAATATATACGTATTTTACCCAAAATTAAAGACCACCCCAAAAGAAGGACAATCCGTGCAAAAAAATGTCAGGAAATCCTCCCCAGAAAGATGACTTGAATTACGGGCCCCAAAATTCAATTTTTTGACCCAACACCAAACCCACCCAATACTAGGTAACAAGTACACATCTTACAATTATCATAGAAGGTGAAGGATAGTAAAGAAGTAATACACTTTTTTTATCATAAGCAATCAACAACCAATGTTTGCGAGGACAAGAGCAATATTTAAATATCTCAACATTTTTTTTTTAAAGAAAGAGCAATACATATATCACACTGAACAAGTCAACATTTTGTTGAACTTCTGGAGCCATTGCTATCCCTTTGTTTTGGTTCTCCATATTTCCCTTCCAACCTATATATATGTTGTAAAACAAGAACCATAAGTATCTTAACAATTTTAGCTAAAAAGAAGAAATTTTGTACCCTTTGTTATTTTATATATGACAATGTTTGACCGAATAAGCAATTTAAGATAGGCAAAAAGACTTCTCATACGCACATATAAAAAATATTCCTAAATTTTATAGTATTAAACATGGCATGGCATTGTTTTTTTATTTATTTATTTAAAAGGATATTATTAAATGTAAAATGAGAAGTTTAAAGTTATATAAAAATGAAAAAAGTGTCATTAATTTTTTTAAATAAATGTTAATAATGTCATATAAAAAGGAAGATAAAGGTTAACTTTTTTGTTGCTGTTGTTTTTTTGGTCAAGGAATATTTACACCAACAAACGTTATGGCCAGAGGTTTCGTGTTTGAGTTCTGGAAATGGAGTCGCCTTTGATATGGTTTCGCACACACCTCCTCTCCCCACGCAAATTCGTATATATGTTTGTGTGTGTGTTGAATCCCTTTGGCTTTTTCATGTGTCCCCTTGACTTTTTCATGTGTTTATTTTTTTATATTTAATTTAACTTATATGTTCCGTCACTGTGTGTGTATATAAGTAACCCTCCATCCTTAACTACAGTTCTCGATGGAGTTCGAGTCCTTAAAAAGGAGTAGCCTTTGGCAGAACATACTTTATACCTCCAAAAAGGTAGATTTTTCCAACGCGAATGCAAATTAATCGGGCCCCAAACGGATATTGAACACGGAATAAGAAACAAACATAAAAGAGGAATATTTGTTTACCACTATACATGTCAAATCCACGGTGTTTAAGCTCACGGTACTCTTGGCACAAAGCACAACTTTCACAGCAGAAATGAAGCAAACAATCCCCACAAGAGCTTTCTGGCAAATTGTATTGTTTCCTCATCTTTGTACGATAAAAGCATGAATAGATGCATCCACATCCAGTTAATGATTGTATCAAAAAATACAGAGCTCCACTTGCACCGCAAGCTGAAATCAATATCGATCACACGTCACAATTGTTTTTGTCCAAAAAAAATAAAAATAAAGAAAAGGTTAAAAATTTACTCCCTACATCTCAATTTATATGAGGTTGACTTATTGATTTGGAGTCAAATAACTTTTTCTTTGGCTACGATTTTCTCCACTCTTTTAAAATTGTAATCAAAGAAAATAAGTCTCAACTAAAATAACTTTAATGTTGTTTTGCAAAGAGTTCCTTGTCCACGATCTCTGCAATCTGTCCAAATGTAATACATGGACAAAAACAAGTTATGCAACCTGAAAAAATTTAAAAAAAAAATTAAAAGAGAAGAATAATTCAATAATAAAATGGTAACAAAACCATGCAAAAGAAAACAGTTACTCCTCTCGAACTTGTATTTCATAGTTTGATTGGGAATTAAATTTAAGAAATAAAAATAGCTTTTAAATTTTGTGATTTAAAATATATACCATGTCATAATATTTGTGTGCACGGTTCAAAAGAAATTTCATTGAGTAAACGTGAAATATGAGTTATTCTGAAACTTGGACATTCATTGAGGATGTTTAACTTTCCTTGTGGAAAAAAAATTAATAAGAAAATAGTGTCATGCTCAGTATAACAGGTGTTCAACATACCTATCTTCTGTTAATGACTTTGCTACTGACAGGGCGGAGCCACGTTAGCTCCTTCATCTTTGTATTTTAAAGTTAAAATTATTTTATTATGTATATAGTAAATGTTGAATCGTATTTACCTTTTAGAATTTTTTGACATCCGTCACTAGCTACTATACTTAATTGTTAACGAAATATACAAAGATACATAGCTATTGTACAAAATTAACACAAAAGAACTTAAAAAAAGAACAACGTACAGTTTGGGACATCAGAGCAACAGTCACAAAGTCCAGTGGATCAAGTTTCGGGATGATTAGCTTGTAACTGGCCTGGCACGGGGATGCCGGTCGTTGTTTTTTGGCCATAAATTGGAGCTGAGGGGTTCTGCATGACTTAAAAACTTAAATGTTTTCTTTAAAAAAAAATGCTTAAATTCAAAGACAGCAAAGAGAAAAAAATGAAATGAAAGGCACAAAAAAGTAGTATGTAGTTTTTGTGAAAGATATGCAAATTATCAGCTGTATTTATAGTGGAAAAAGAAGGGGGCAAAAAAAGTATTATATGAAGAAAGGGTCAAAAAAGGATGTTAGTGACTTGGTTTTGAGTGTTCGGTTGTCAACAAATTAATCAATTACTTACAAATGTTCTTTAGCGTGTTATTTGTGCAACTTGTTCGATCTCCATTTTTTTTTTTTTTTTTTTTTTGTAATTTTAGGGCAACTTGTTTGAGTCTTTTTTTTTTTTTGGGGGGGGGGGGGGGGTGTAAAGGTTTCCATAATGGGAGTTTATTTCATGTTAGATCAAAAAGGATATAGAGAGGTGGATATAGCCTTTAAACCTCAAGAATTACAAATCGTGTGAAAACCACTCATTTCAATCGAAACACAAAATAAACCAGAAGGTCTCTCCTTTAACAAAATATGAAAGAGCCCTTCTTGACTCGAATTCGTATTTCGAAGAACCTTTTGTTAAATGGACGTTCTAACTCAATAGCTTTGTGTGGAGGGTTTCCCAAGCCATAGAAGGAATCCAAGTATCTCGACCATCTCCAAAATTTCATCTTCACCCCCCCCCCCCCGCCACCGCACGCCCAAACAAATTCGGATACGTGAACAATTGATCTCCATCTCCGAGGGCCCAAGGTCGGTGACTTCGCTTTAATACTATGTTAAATTAACTCAATAGAAGATAGCTCAAAGGAAGATAGGCCCGCCTTACCATATAAAGAGTCCAGGATTAAGGCCGGACGAGATCCTTGGACTCCTATCCTCCTTCCTTTGAGCTAGCTTTTAAGGTTAAATTGGGCCCAAGATCCATTTAACACTTTTGATGTCATTCTTCAAAGTAGATATAATCTGAGTGGGCGTGCAAATTTATAGCCTCGTTGAAGAAAGAATCTCTTTTAATTTGTAGCTTCTATCAAGTTTGCTAGTAGATCAACCATAGTGTTGCGTTCGTAGTGTTGCCTTCACGAACATTGTGGATGAATTGGAATTGATCTTGGAATTTCATAGTCGAGTTTTGTCTGATGTCATCTTTTACTCACATTGCAGACAGTCGTGACCATTAATAAGATTTAGGGTGTGTACTTTACGAAGGAAAATGTTTTCAGGAGAATATGTGGATATCTTATTAACTTTTTTGTGTTCGGTACTTAAGCAAAAAAACATTATAATCTAGACAAATACTATAGGATGGTGCCCCTGGGTGGGTTGGAGTAGGGGGTGGGGTGGAGATGAGGTGTTTTTGAGGTCTCGGGAGGAGACAATCAATATGAAATGTGATTTGTAGGACTGATAACGTCCAAATACACTCCTCAAAGAGAAAGTGTACACGGTCGTATGCAATATATTTACCCAACTATGAGTCGGGGTCGAATCCCACAGAGAACAATATATAGGCGATTAAGAAAAGTATGAAATTTTCACTAACTAAGCTAAAGCCAAACGATGGATAATATTTTGGGTTTTTGAGAAAGATTATGACTAATGCAAAAATATAAACTAACCTAGAAAGCGATAAAATGATCAATGGCCACAAGTTCGGATACAAGGAAATTACACTCAAGTAACGATCCAATGTATTTCACGATATCACAACTAAGAGCGGATTTATGTTAATAGATAATGATTTCTAAAATCTCATTGAAAGTTTTCCAACCAAATCAATGAATTTCACTCTAAGCTTTTCCAAAGAGTGTGATATTAGGCACAATCAATTTACCTCAAGTAACTATCCTCTTCCGAGCTAGTTATAGATGGATTTAATGACCCAAATTCTTGTTAATCAATCTTTCCCAACCCTAGATTTCCTCTTCCAAGCTCAATCTAAGTAAATGGGTGAGTCCTTTAGCTAATCCCTTTGAAACATTCAAGAACGAGATTAATTAAATCAACAAAGACCCACTTCAATAGCAATAAAAATCATTCAATACATAAGCAAAACAAGAGTTTCAATACAACACTTTAATCATAGAATATTTCCATAAACAAGATTCAAGTGAAGAAAGTAAATACTACACACTTAGATATACAACACAAAACAAGAATTGAAGAAAGGATTAAGAAATATCTCATTGAAGTTCTTCCAATCTTCTCCTCCAAAGTGCAGAAACCTAGCCTCAAAACTTGCAAAATGACCAAAGATGATAATGTTTTTGCCCTAGCCTCTCTTTTGGATCAATTTTTCCAAGTCCAAAGAAATGTCAAAATCTGCCCCCATATTTCTGTTTTTGCAATTCTGCGTTTTTGCAAAACTGTCCACTTTTGACAGTTTTGCAAATCTGTCCTGTTTTGGCAAAACTGTCCAGTTTTGACAGTTTTGCAAAAATGTCCATTTTGGCCTCTTTTTGACTTTCTTTTCACGTTTCCGATTACTCATTTCAGCTACTTGGCTTGTTTTGCTCTATTTTGTTCCATTTTGGTCTATTTTGATCCATTTTGCTCATGCATCTTTTCCTACAAAACAACATAAAAACACAAAAAAGGAGTCACTTCGAATATGTTTTCGACTCATCAAAAAAAAGTCTTTGCTTGTCCTCAAGCAAACTAAAACAAAAATTAGGATCCATTTTAAGCACAAAAACATGAGTACCAATAATTAGGCTACAAAGAGTTTCAAAAAAATTTCAAGAATGCAATAGCTATTTAAAACCATCAAGCAACAACACTCAAGCCTCAATGAGTGATCAAAACCACTAGCTTTTTGTGAAAGAAAATTTTTATGCAAATATATTCATATGCCCTCACAAGAAAGAAAGTCCCAAAATCACTATATTCAAAAACGACACAAAGGACAAATACGCAAAGTCATTATATAACAAAATCACACCATAAGCTTGCCCTTATTTTCAATCATCACTAACTCAAGAACATTCGGTTGGAGATCACATAGGGACTTTTAGTGAGCTTAGGGAAGGGTAGGATAAGTATTTGGGATACAAGTGACTACGTCCTCCTTGGCTTTCCTCTTCATTTCAAAACAACACTCCTTCCTTTGCATACTAGTTTCCCCAATTATTCCAACTTCTTTTATAAAGTTCCAAAATATAATGTGTTCTTATTGTCCTCGTGCACATAATCAAAACAAAACATAAAAAAAAATAGAAGGAAATTTGTGCAACTTGTGCGAGTCGATGATGTCACCCGCAATTTTTTTTTTTTTTTTTTTTTTTTACAAAGATACATTTTTTTGCACAAAAAGTTTGCAAACTTTTTGTATTTTTCAAAGTCTTTCTTTTGACTTTTCCACAACACCAACTTTCACCACTCTCAAGCAACACTAACACCCCCAACTTAGGCTTTTGACCTCAAATTTACAATTTCATGTTCAAGGAGGGAAAGGTTCAAAAGAGAGACTTTTCAGCAAAAAGGGTAAAGGCTTGTAATGTGGCCAAAGAAAAGGTTATAAGCTCAAATGGGGTTACTAGTGATATTATTTATTGGTAGGCAAAAAGGCTAAGAGAGGCTTTTTCAAACATCACAAAGATAGCCCAAGGTCATCTCTCCAACCAATATGATCAAAATTAACATTGAAAGAAAAGGGCAAGTTCTAGATGATAAAAGTAAACACAAGATTTATTCAACAAACACTCACACACATGGCATATGAACTAGTCAAGATGGATCAATTTCACTTCCCAAGCAAGAACAACACAATATCTCATAATCCAAAGTCAACACAACTAGAGGTAAAGAGTCACCACAATGAGCCAAAAAGTTGTCACAAAGATCATTCTTTCCTATGCACCTTGCTTTTTAACTTTCACAACAACTTGGAGAGGTATTCACATTTCAATTTCACATGCAAGAGACTAACTCTATTAGTACCAAATAAGCCAAGCGTTTTCACATTTTCCCTCAAGGAGAACCTACACCTAAACTTCTAAGAAAGAAAGTAAAACAATAAGAGCGACTAATCCACAACATGTCAAAAGAACAAAATTTTGTTCTAGTTTTAAAATATAATGTGTTACCGCATGCCACCCCAACTATCGTTGTTCTCGCTGCACATAATCAAAACAAAACAGAAAGAAAAAAAAAAAAAAATTTTTTTTTTTTTTTTTTTTTTTTTTTTTTTTTTTTTTGTAGGATTTTCGCGAAGCAGGCACGACCTGCGAGTTTGTCACCGGATGCGACGCCACATGCGATTCGCATGTATGACATGCGAATCGCATGTTATGACACCGTAAAAAAATACTCGTCCGGTATCCGATATGCTCAAAATAACTCCAAAAAAAATCTCGAAACTTTGCATTAGTCAAAAACCATAAACTAAACTATTCTAAGAAATAAAATTTCAAAAAACGATTTAAAAATTTTAAAACGATGGGTTGCCTCCACCAAGCGCTTAAGTTAACGTCGCGGCACGAGGTTACCTTTACCACTTTTCCTTCCATTTGGAAGATATGAATTTGCGCCAACTTTGAATCAAGATTCCGTGATGATGCTCGTGAGGCGGTGGTAGGAAAGCAAAGAGGCCACTCTCGGTGTCGCATTTTGCACTTCTTGGCCCTTAAGTGAGGCATGCCATTTTGTCTTCTTGGCATAGCAAACTTCAAAATGAAAACGCTTTGATCTTCATCTCCAAAATTCTCCATTGGCTCGGTTAGTTCAACTTCCATATCATCAACCAAGCACAATGTTGAAAAATGGTTGGAATGAGGTCCAACGTGCTCAAATTCCAAATTTGCATGAATTTTGACATCCTCACCCAAAAATGAACTAGAGTCTTCAAAAACCATTTCATGAACTTTTATGCAACTCTAGTATCATTTCTTCAATCTTGGCATCATTCACTATTTTCCGCAATTCACCATTAGCTCATCAAAATCAATCTTGACCTCTTCTTCATTGGAAACCAACTCAAAACTACAATCCATGGCCCTTTGATATTGAGCATCACATGCCTCAATCTTTGCATTCAATTCGGCCTCCAATTTTTGATAGTAATTTCAAGTAGCTCCACTTCTTGACTTTGCTCAACATGTATTTTGTAAATTCTTCCATTCCATGAAATGCCTTCACGGTGATTTCCATAGGCTTCAAGTTGTTGAGCTTGATTCATTAGCCAATCTTGGCTCAATATTTCCATTTTGTCAAGATTTTCTTCATTGTGAGAGTCGTCCAACTCTTGTAAAAATCCATCCATGGTAGATATACCTTTTGGATAGTTTCATCGTCTCCATGTTGAACTTCTTCCCACAATTTGGTCAAGATTTGCCCATATTGTTCATTCCTCCCCATTATGCTTTTCAAAAATTTCCTCAACTTCTTCTTTTTTTGAGAATTAGAGATTTCTTCTTCAAGATTATGCTCTTCTTCTTCAAGTTGAACCATTTCTTCAATTTCACAACTTTCGTTGTCACAAGAATCTGCCCATCTTTTAAATTTGAAATCTCTTCTTCAACCAATTCATTTTGAGGAGTAGAAATTTCCATGACAATTGAGGAATTGGCATCCTCAAGTGAATCATTCATTCTTTTCATAGCTTTCTCCATTTTCTAAAATGGATTCGGACGAGTTTTCGCTCTTCCTCCATTTTAGCCTCTCGATCTAAGTATGTTTGGAGTATTGCCATGATGCCTTCATATCCGCACTTTGTCCTTCATTTGTCATGTCGTTGTCCCCAAGTCAAACCTAAAAGCACAACAAGATTTTTTAGAACAACTTGGGGGGAAGCTTAAATGGGACAATCACCCCAATGTCCACCTTGACCACCACATATATTACAAATACTCTCATCATAGGATTGAGACGGGCACACATCTCTCTCCGGGAGCATATTCACAATCTTGCCAAAAGTGGGGTCCTCACAATATGGAGTGGGTCATCAAAATATGGACAACTACCATCCGACCAACTTTCATTATATGATGCCATTGTTTTTTTTTTTTTTTTTTTATTTAAAAATAAAACTAAAAAGCGGATTAGTTTTGTGAAGGTATAAAAAATCGGATTTCTGATGTTTTCGGGAGCTTTTGGTAGCAAGAATAGATGCTTTTGCAGACTTTTTGCTTTTTTTTTTTTTTTTTTTAAAAAGATAAAATAAAAGCAAAGAAAGTTTGAACAAAAGCAAGTTAGCTTAAATCCCAAACTAACCCAAATACGCCAAAGTAGAACGGCGCCATTTTTGGTAACGTCCAAATACACTCCTCAAAGAGAAAGTGCAATATATTTACCCAACTATGAGTGGGTCGAATCCCACAGAACAATATATAGGCGATTAAGAAAAGTATGAAATTTTCACTAACTAAGCTAAAGCCAAACGATGGATAATATTTTGGGTTTTTGAGAAAGATTATGACTAATGCAAAAATATAAACTAACCTAGAAAGCGATAAAATGATCAATGGCCACAAGTTTTACAAGGTCAAGTAACGATCCAATGTATTTCGATATCACAACTAAGAGCGGATTTATGTTAATAGATAATGATTTCTAAAATCTCATTGAAAGTTTTCCAACCAAATCAATTTCACTCTAAGCTTTTCCAAGCCTTAGAGTGTGATATTAGGCACAATCAATTTAACCTCAAGCAACTATCCTCTTCCGAGCTCAAGTTATTAGATGGATTTAATGACCCAAATTCTTGTTAATCAATCTTTCCCAACCTAGATTTCCTCTTCCAAGCTCAATCTAAGTAAATGGGTGATCCTAGGGTTAGCTAATCCCTTTGGAAACATTCAAGAACGAGATTAATTAAATCAACAAAGACCCACTTCAATAGCAATAAAAATCATTCAATACATAAGCAAAACAAGAGTTTCAATACAACACTTTAATCATAGAATATTTCCATAAACAAGATTCAAGTGAAGAAAGTAAATACTACACACTTAGATATACAACACAAAACAAGAAATCAAGAAAAACATTATAAGTTCTTCCAATCTTCTCCTCCAAAGTGTAGAGAAAAGCCTCCAAAACTTGCAAAATGACCAAAGATGATAATGTTTTTGCCCTAGCCTCTCTTTTGTATCCCCAATTTTTCCAAGTCCAAAGAAATGTCAAAATCTGCCCCCATATTTCTGTTTTTGCAATTTGTTTTTGCAAAACTGTCCACTTTTGACAGTTTTGCAAATCTGTCCCTGTTTTGGCAAAACTGTCCAGTTTTGACAGTTTTGCAAAAATGTCCATTTTGGCCTCTTTTTGACTTTCTTTTTCACTTGGTTTCTTCCGATTACTCATTCAGCTACTTGGCTTGTTTTGCTCTATTTTGTTCCATTTTGGTCTATTTTGATCCATTTTGCTCTTTTAGGCATCTTTTCCTACAAAACAACATAAAAACACAAAAAGTAACAACAAAAGTGCTTAAGGAGTCACAAAAGCTTAAGGAATTAGCGTCGAATATCGCGTAATTTCACGACTCATCAAGGACTTGTTTTTTCTCCTTTCATTAGAAAAGTCATTTTCCTCATTTTAACTAAACGTAGAATCTTGAATATCAGAGAAAAAAGTATCTATTATAAAGATAAATCTCAGACGAGACATAATTTGCTTTTAATATATACTTATAAAAGAAGCCATTGATTTTTGTATATCGTTTGACATCATTTGTCACCTAAGGTAATTTAGCAGAAAATTGCCCTAGCAAATGATCATTTTTTTATTTATTTTAAAATTTATGGACCTTTTATTATACTGTTCTAAACGTTTTTTATTTTTTGAACAAATTAAAAGTCGTGTGAGAAAATGTTAGGTTGAGAAAAATTAAATATGAATAAATATCAAACCCAAGTCTAAGTTATCCGAAACGACGGCAGACGATTGTGTATGAGATTGAGAACACCAACATGACACTCTCTTAAGTCTTAACCCTACTAACAAACTAGTGTGCAATGATGAGCGGCTTGAGCAATTCAATTTTTAATTTTCTAAGGACTATATTCGTACAAGTTTTAAGATTTTTTTTTAAAAAAAATTGAACCTATAAAAGGGATGTTCGCATAAATCAGCCAGAATTGAGGGAGACGTTTTTTTAATGGCCAAAACAGAATTTTCTAAATATAGTTGAGTTGGTACAAGATATAGTCAAGCCAATGATATTTCTACTACGTATTTTTTAAGTTTTTTTATGGCCAAACAAAATTTTCTATATATAATAATGACTTGGTGTACAAGATATAGTCAAGCCAATGATTTTTCTACTACGTATTTTATAAGTTCACTCTTAGTAGGAAAATTCGTTGGTGTCTACAATAAGATTTTTTCCAGTCCGCTCCTTTTTAAAATTTTCCATAAGGAAAAATTTGGAATACAAATGCTAATTAAAAAAGAAATGGCACAAAACCTTAAAAAAAATGGAAAAATAGAGTTCAATGGGTAATGCAAGATAACCTTGATGGTGGAATTAATTAGAATGATCGTTATGACTTCTTTGATATTTCAGGAAGGGCGTTGAGGCAGGGGCGAATTTACACACTAAATTTGGGGCACGTGAACCCATAGTCTCTCCGTAAAATTAGACATTTATGTATATATTTTTTAAAATTGGTATAATATTATCCGCTAGAACCCATGTTACAAGAAAGCTAAATGGTGCACTTGGTCACTACAAAAAAAAAGAGAGTAATTTGCGGAGGTTGAAAGTTGTAATTCGCGGATGTTTTAGCCTCCACTAGTTGCTAGAAGAGGCTAAAACCTCTGAATTACAACTTTCAACCTCTGCAAATTACCCATTTTTTTGTAGTGGTTGAAGGTTGAGTTATTTCCTTGGAGGATTAGGGATCAATTTCCATTTAATACATTTTTTTCCTTTTTTTAGTGCTGAACTCATGTTCTAGAAATCCTAGATTCGCCTCTACGTTGAGTTTAACGTACGCTATCTGAACCAATGTGCTAAAATTTGGACTGCAAATTCTGTGAGAGTCACCGTCATACTTTTTAGCATTTGTGTGTGAGCAAGAATTGCTTGCCATTTGGAACATAGGAACCCAAGGAAAATAATGTAGGGAAAGATAATGCCAGCTATTTTAACTTAAAGAGTAGGTTACTACAACAACAACAAAATACCCAGTGAAATCCCACAAAGTGGGTCCGGGGAGAATAGCGTGTACGCAGACCTTACCTCTACCTTGGGAGGCAGAGAGATTGTTTTCGATAGACCCTCGGCATAAAGATCCGTTATTTATAAAAGCAAATATCGATATAAGTAATCTTGAATATGCCATTAAAAATGAATGTGGAGTGGTTTGCCGGACCTTCTATGGATTCGATACTTACCTGCTAAATCTTTGAAAATCATGTCACATTGTCACTTTGAATCTTATAGCTAGCTAGTTCCCCTTTTATTTTCCTCATAACTGTGTAATAGAAGAAGGAACTTTAGCTTCAATTGGCATTTTTCACAAAATTCAACGGTTTTGTGCTGGCAGTACAAGCCATTTTTACCCACACTATGAGAATTGCTAATTCTATATTGAGGCTCATTACCCAAAATTATGCAAGAAACACAAAATAAGATGACCTTTTTTTTTCTTAATAAAATAATGGCACAATACATAAACATGCCCTCAAACTTGGCCACTCAGCTGACAAGTATGTCCTCCAACTTTAGGTACAAATAGAGTGGAAAGAAGTTCCTAAAATTAAGGTAATCGGATCAAGGGAGATTTTTGTTACGACGTTTTCTCCTAACTATTTCTAAGTCTTCTTTTTCCTATTTTTTTTTTCACAGTTTGTTTATCTCTTCTAAATTGAATTTAATTTTGGTCTCAACTCAATAAAATACTACAAATTCTAAAGGTGGACGTCACAATTAAATTTCAAACAGTATAGGTCAGAAATTATAACGTAGTTTACCTAACGATTGTCTTAAACTCTTAGCTAATACAATCCTTCAACAGAAAACTATAGTTATTATTTATAAATCTTAGTTTGATAGAAAAATATAATTATTAATTTCAAATATGTTATTGCGTTATTTTCACACATTTATGACTACAAATAAGAGGGAGTTAGCAGGCACCAGGTCAACATGTCTACTTAGGATTTAGGGATAATTTGGTCAATTGAGTTAGATAAGAGTAATATAATTGGCTGAAAAATAATATTGCTGAAACTGCTATATAAATTTAAAATGTGTTTGACTAATTTGCCCATTTGCTTATGTCTCATCATAGAAGAAACTAGAAGCACAGTGCTGTCACGGGGTCATTTTTGGTCTTCAGTAATTTCAAGGCTTCAGGAATATTGTAACATCTTGCTCCATGAATGTATTTTTCACAGCTGACCAAGAAAACCGTTAAATTACTTCTTACTAGCCGAAAAGTTGTTTTTCCATTTCAAATCTGCTAAAAGTCAATTTTTCCTGTATCCGACTAATAGCCATTTCATACACATGTTTACTACTTCAGCTCAAATCAATAGTAGTTCTTGCCATATACTTTATTAGGGATAAGAAAACAAAACTAATTCAAATCAATATATGTTTGACACACCTTAGTACAATAAACTTATTTAAAAGGAATAATTACCCCCTAAATTTGTGTCATCTCATATGGGAGAGTGACATATCGTGCTTTTGCCACATGTGTATTTATTTGTTTTCTTTTTTTTTTTTTTTAATTTTTTCAGCTTACGTGTCAATTTTTTTTAAAATAAAAATAAAAAACTGAATTTTCATTAAAAAAAAATGAGTTTTAAAACCCGTCTTTTTTTTTTAATTTGAAAATTTGATTTTTTTAAACCCATTTAAAAAAAAAAAAAAAACTAAAAACATGGATTAAAAAACTGAATTTTCTTTTAAAAAAAGGATTTTTAAAACCCTTTTAAAAAAAAAATTGAAAATTTGTTTTTTTTTTAAAACCCGCTTTTGAAAAGAAAAAAACACTCAAAAATGATTTTTTTTTAAATATGGAAAAATGGATTTGTTAAAAATATAGAAAACTTGATTATTTTTTTAAAATGTCTTAAAAAATCTTGATTTTCATGATTTCATTTTCTTAGGACACTTTTATTTTTCAAATAAAATGAGGAAAAGTGTTTTTCTTGCCAAAATGTGAAAAAAAGCGAATTTTTATAAAATTTTGAAAAAATTAATTATTTTCTTAACATGTGGAAAACCCGTTTTTAAAACTAAACGTGGAAGACTAGATTTATTTTCAAATTTTTAAGAAAATGCAGATTTTTAAGGAAAAAAAATTAAGTTTTCCCCTTTTTTATGTTTCTACTCTCTCAAAGAGAGTGAAACACACTCTCTTTGCCACATCGGCATTGAGGGGGTAATTATTCCGTTTTAAATAAGTTTAGGGGGGTAATAGGGCCCAGGGAAAGGTAAGGTGTGTCGTAGCAAATTCGGGTATAGTTCAGGGGGGTAATGGTGCCTTATCCCTACTTTATTACTTTAAGTATTTATTTGAAAAGTAAGAAAACAAAACTAATTCAAATCAATATATGTTAATGTGAGTTTTATTATTGTTTTTCATTTTACAATAGTATTTCAAAGGAAAAATAGACTTCTAAAATTTGTGTCATAACAGCTATGTGATTATCAGGCTTTTGAAACCTTTAATGTTAAATATATCATAATATTTATTTGATAATAATAAATTTGTTATCCAAAATAATATTAAAACATAAATATTGTATCTTGCTTAAGACAATTTGAATCTAGTCATTTTATAAAGGGCAATAGGAAATTTTTAAACTTAGTTATTTTTATACAAAAGTTAAAGTTTAATTTGGACCCATGCTAAAGCAACTAGTGTAGTAATAGGCTGCGTGGCTGCTTTGAAATATCAAAACTATACACTCAAACAAGTTGCCCCAAATTACTAAAATATAAAATAAAAAGAGAATAAGTTACACAAACTTTACGTTGCGATTTTTTATTTTTTATTTTTGATTGAGCGAAAATTCGAACTCAAAACCAAAAAATTTTTAGCGAAGGATAAAAATTAAAGACCACCAATTTAAGGGACAAAAATTAAAGACCATGCCTTTGAAGGAAAATCATGCAAATGACCCGCTTTGAAATGTCGGGCCTAGCGCCACTAGCGTAAATTGTAATAAGGGCAAAGGGTCAAAAATACCTCTCTACTTTGAAAAAAAGGCTAAAGATATCCTCCGAATTTATTTCGGTAAAGCAAAAAACCCCTCCAACTCTCTTAAAGTTTTCAAATATACCCCTATCTTGACGGAAATTATCCCCCAAAATAACCAATCATTTTTAAACTTGCTCATCATTTAAACCCGACCGTTAACTAAATAATAACCCATAAGATCCCTTATTCCCCCAATACGTAGGTTTGAAGTTTGAGGGAATTAGGGGAATAATGCAGGATCTTATGGGTTATTATTTAGTTTGGTTGGGTTTAAATGATTTAAACGGGTTACAAAAAAAATGATTTCAAGTTATTTTGGGGGATAATTTCCGTCTTTTCATTGATATTTGAAAATTTTAATGATGAGAGGGTATTTTTTATCCAAAATAAGTTTGGAGGATATTTTTAGCCCTTTTTTCAAAATAGAGGGGTATTTTTTACCCTTTTCCCTTGTAATAATAGGCTGCGTGGCTGCTTTAAAGTGTCAAAACTATACACTCAAACAATTTGCCCCAAATTACTAAAATATAAAATAAAAAGAGCAAAAGTTGCACAAATAATAAGTAATTCATTTATTGACCGTAGACCCAAAACCAAGTCACTTGACATACTTTGTTGACTAATATCAAATCCGCATGTGAGACAACGTATTTCTACACATATAATAACGCAATCTATATATAATATAAAGTTAGGCATAGATAAGGTGATATGGCACCTCTCTATGACCGCTATTCCTATTTGTCTTTTTTCTCCTTTTTTTTGAATTTTCTCCTCAATTTGAAATAATTTATTTGCTACATATGTAAAGCAAAAAACCAACAGCAACTCTCTTAATCATACCTTTTCCTTTAATGCTCTTCAGTTTCGCCCAGCTTAACCAACACCAACATTCATAGTGTCAAGAATGGTTATTACCGTTACGACCTTCCATAATCCGTATTTATGGACCATTACAATCCTTCATAATAATGCATATTTATATCACATTTACATACTTACAACAATGCAGAACGTTAAGAATTTATTTATAATTAGAGGTGAAAACTAACAAACCGCATCATGCTCCCTACATTGGCTTATTCTCCGTCCAATCATATTTCTTCTACAATCCTCCTTTTCATTGAGAAGATGTAAAATTAAGCTTTTGGGTAACTTTTGGCTTCACCGCAGCCTATATTTTTCTTTTCTTTCTACTACTGAATAGTATTTACTTTTTTTTTTTTTTTTTTTGGTATATACTGAATATTTACCACACTTATCTGTCTTTTCTTAATACAATAGAATGCCTCTTTATTGTTCTATGGTTCTAGCTATCTTGGTCACCTCTCTCCCCCCTTCAATTTTGTGCCATTTCATTTTTCTTCAATTTAACATATTCAAAAACTAGCTGGAGACTTTTCACTCATGATTTTTTTTAATAGCAAGGTTAATTCATAATTGATTTTGCTCTTTTATGGTTAATGACTTTGGTACGAGGGTCACAATATTTTTGCTTACGCTTTTAGTTTTGATGGCTACAGTTAGTCGCCACTATTGTCATAATAACTAGCTATATGAATTATATATATATAGGTGTGTCAATGTGTATATGTTCTGTCCTTTTATTGACCATGCATGTTTTCCTTTGGGAATGGCGAAAGCTTTGTTATTTGTTCTTGTGATTATCGAAAGCTTGGAATTCTTCGGAAATGAATTTTTTTCTTTCTTCTTTTCATGTTTTTGAAATTGGAAAGTTCTCTCGTTTGGTTCAAGGTATAAGGTGGGTTATCCAGAAAGCAAATATTATAATGACGATATTTGGTATAAGGTATAAAATAATGAAATTTATCTTTATCCCAGGAAAAATTGTGTATTTGAAAGGGTTTTTTTCTAATATTGATGCAATTCTTTTTTTATGTGGATTATTTTATATGGATATCTTTTAGATGGTATAAAATAATCCACTCAAATGGGAAAATTAATAGAGATGGGATTATAATTGGTTTTCCTAGCAACCAGTGACATGACATCCAACAAAGTTAATTCATACAATTTTTTTCTTATTCCAGGAAAAAACTGACAATGCAACATGCCACCAAATGGGTATAGTCATATATTTAGCAGCGGTCAAGGGAGTTGAGGAGAGGGAAACAGTGGTAAGAACAAGGATGGCAATTCTATCATAGCTTATGACAAATGAATGTGTCGATGTATGAATCGTAATATATGGATGTCCATTAGAAAACGGTAATCTTACACATTTTTTCCATGAATCACACATATCAAATGAGGCAATTGTTGCATTTACCATCATAATAATATGGGTTTACATTCAATATTTTCCCCTCTTCCTGGACTTTTTTAGTCCAGATATTAGGTGGTTGTAGTCGAATATATGTTTTTGAACTTGTATGATTCATTAGCTTCCTTAATCTTCTATCTTTTCATAATCTTCTATCTTGTCATTTAATTTTAGATATGTAAACTTAAATATGTAATATCATATTTATATTGATATCATTTTTACATGCCTACTGTCAAATAATTTATATAGAATGTTAAGAAAATCATGAAGTTATGTTTCTCAAACCTAATATGAACAAAAATTAATTAGTTTAGTTTAGGTCCATGTATATGTGCTAAATAAAAGCGCCAGAAGTTGATAAATGAAGGTTCTAAGAATAACATTTGAAACAAATCAATGAGACTAACAGATATGTAGTAAGATGTATGAAGTTGGGTAATATTACTTCAGCCTTGATAATTTGCTGAAATTTCATTAACGAGCAACTTTGTAGGGATAAACCTGTCTTACGAAAATCATAACAAAACATATTATTTCCATACAAGTCTATTATAGAATCATGAAGGTTTTGTGTTTGATATATATTTTGCATTAAAAAAAAATGACGTTTAAATATTTGAGAAAGAATGATCTACTTTATGAAAAATATTTATTTTAAAGCGTAACACTCATGTGTTATGACTACAATATATACAAGACCAACAACAACAATAAATATACCCGGTAATCCCACAAGAACTATAAATTTACATATTAAAGAATAGTTCGTCAAAGAGTATCACCTCGGCCTCACCAATTGGAGGTATTAGAGATATGTGACAATACAAACTTCTGTAGATTTTACTTCTTATAATTGTAAAGGACACATGCTATTAAAGTTGATATTTCACTAGTTATATATAAAAGCTTAGCAACCTTATCCACATTCTCAACACGCTTTGGCAACCCTGCAACTCAGCAGCCACGCACACTGAATTTAGAAACAATTTTAGTAATATAAAAAAGTTGGATTTTTAGTGCATAATTTCTAAGTACGTTTGTGACTAACTATATTTAATATTCAATTAATTGAAATGTGGATTTTGTCCGTGTACGAATGAGTTCATACTAATCTATTAGATCGTTTTGACTATGAATCTTCAGACTGATAGAATTAAGGCCTCGCACTGATTAATTAAGTCTAAATCCATTGCCTTAATATTTTTAATATATTAGTATAATCAAAGTTTGATAAACCTATTTTTTTCTCATTTCGATCTTTATCTCCTCTCTTTTTTAGCATACTAGTTACTGGGCTAATAATATTTCATTTTTTTTTTTTAATCACATTAGACTTTTCTCTCATAATAAATCTCAAACACAGTTAATCATCCGCTCCATTTTAATTAGTCACCTTGTAAAAATCAATGTTCTAAAAGGCAATTTTAGGTGAACGATATTCAAGGCTAGAAGTACTGCGAGTCTACAATTTTGGGCGTATGCCTAGGCGTTAGGCAGATTTTTAATTTGAGACATAAGCCCAGAAGACTTCTCCAAATGAAAATTTTAAGTTGCTAAACAAATTTTAATTCAAATCGAAACACTACATTCGCACTTATTCAGGAAGATTACTTGTTTAAACTTTAAGACCATTTTTTCACTAAACTTTTCTAATTATGTAACGACAAAAATGTACTCCCTCCGTTTCAATTTATATGAACCCATTTAACTGGACACGACATTTAAGAAAGAGGGGAGACTTTTGAAACTTGTGGTTTAAAATAAGCCTTGAAAATTTGTGTGGCTGTAAATCATTCATAAAGTGAACTTGTTTCCAAATTAGGAAAGATGTCATTCATTTTGGCACGGATTAAAAAGGAAATAGGTTCAAACAAATTGAAACAGAGGAAGTAGTTTACAAGAGTATATTAAATTAGGTTCGGATAGACGATCAATCGGATGTATTAACTGTTAACTCACATGTCAGCTGGTGATATAAGAAAAAGTTGACTAAATGCATTAAAATGGACAAAACTAAAGAAAAGGATAAGAAACTCAGCAATAATTAGTGATGTAAAAGAATCGAAAAAATGTTATTTTAAATACCAACGAATTTCCTACTAAGATTGAACATATAAAATACGTAGTAGAGAAACCATTGACTTGACTATATTTTGTACCAAGTCATTGTATTTAGTTAGTTTTTTTTTTTTTTTTTGTGCGGCCACTAAAAAAGTGACGTCTTCCTCAATTCTATCTGGTTTATCCTTTTTTCGATTTTCATTTAAATTTTTTTTTTATTCTTAAACGTTGTGTAAATATAGTCTTAAAAGTGACTCATCTAATATTTACTCATACATTTTTCAATCCAACAAATAAATTATTAGATTGTTGTCTATAAATGTATAATTCTCCACTTTGCCATTTCTAAGTAAGTTTCATCTCAAATCAATGTGAGTAAAAGATAAGTTAGGGAAAAGCTGATTATTTCGAAAAGTCTAAGTTTCATCTCAAATCAATGTGAGTAAAAGATAAGTTAGGGAAAATCTGATTATTTTCAAAAAGTCATTTAGCAAATGGTTAAAAATACATGTCAGGAAAAAAAAATATGCTTGGCCCTTTCCACAAACAACAAAGGAAGTTTTCTTTTCTTTTCTTTGGTTCTTCGCGGATTGTTGGATATCCATTTTAAAGCTCCGATTAATATGAATTCGTACTGCGTAAAACCCAGTAGAGAATAAACCGCTCATGCCAAGATTATTTTCATTTCAAGACTAGAAACTGAAGTCTTGAATTAAGGGTGGAGGAATATTATCTATCTCACCACAACCTAAAATGTATATGAATATAGTAGAAAGAAGTTCCTAAAATTAAGGTAATCCTCAAGGGAGATTTTTAGAAAATGATTTTTCTCCTAATTATTTCTAAGTCTTCTTTTTCCTATTTTTTTTCTTAGTTTATTTATCTCTTCTAAATTGAATTTAATATTGGTCTCAACTCAATAAAATACTACAAATTCTAAAGGTCAGAAATTATAACGTAGTTTACCTAACGGTTGTCTTAAGCTCTTAGCTAATACAATCCTTCAACAGAAAACTATAGTTATTCTTTATAAATCTCAGTTTGATAGAAAAATAAAATTACTAATTTTAAATATGTTATTACGTTATTTTCACACATGTAGTAATAGGCTGCGTGGCTGCTTTGAAATGTCAAAACTATACACTCAAACAAGTTGCGCCAAAATTGCAAAAATTTAATAAATAAAAAGAGAACAAGTTGCACATGTTTCAGTAATTCATTTATTTCTGACCGTAGGTAGACCCAAAACCAAGTCACTTGACATCCTTTGTTGACTCTTCCTTCATACAGCAAGTTTTATTTCACTATAAATGCCAACGATAATTTGCATTTCTTTCACAAAAACTACATATTTCTTTGTGTCTTTCATTTCATCATTTTCTCTCGTTGTTGTCTTTAAATTTAAAATATTTTATTAAAAAAAACTCAAGTTTTCAAGTTATGAATCCCTCAGCTCCAGTTTACGGTGAAAAACCGATGACCGGCATCCCTGTTCCGGGCCAGTTTCAAGCTAATCATCCCGGAACTTGGTCCACTGGACTCTGTGACTGTTTCTCCGATTTCTCAAACTGTACGTTGTTTCTTTTACTCTGCTCTATTTCAATTTATATGACACTATTTTTTTAATGCTCTATTTCAATTTATATGACACTATTTTTTTAATTAGTAAGTGGGAGTTTTGGAATATCAATAAAGTTGTTTTCACGTAATTTATAAGTTACGGGTTTGAACCGTAGAATTAGTTTTTGATACTTGCGTCAGAGTAGATTATTTACATCATGGCTCTCTAGAATATGGTCCTTCGCCGCACCCTACCAGGATGCATGATTCGTGCACTGAATTGTCCTTTTAATTTATATTAGTCCGTTAAACAAGATGTTACATTTTAATATTTGGAGATAATTTAACTATAAATTTTGCATTTTATCTTTAAAGAGAAGATTCGGGTTTTAAAAGTCGTTTTTAATTCTTAAACTCTTTCCTAATCAAAATATTGTACAAATTTGAATTGGAGCTATTTTTTGTCCGTTTGCGTGATTTATTTCTTCTTTTTGGTTTTTAACATAGTGGTTAGTTCTGACTTTGGTTCCGATTGATTCAAATTTGGCCCGAAATAGATAATTTATTTCCATGTATGGTGATGTTATTATTGGAATTCTTTTCTTTAATTTTGGTTTATTAACCTTGTTTTATTTTTTGCAGGTTGCATAACTTGCTGGTGTCCATGTATTACATTTGGACAGATTTCAGAGATTGTGGACAAAGGAACTGTTTGTAAGCAACAATAAATTTAACCAGCCGAACATATAGTAGTAACAATTAATTATTTTGTTTATCGTTTTTAAAAATGGAAAATGTGAATTTATCCTCATTATTATTAATTTCCAAGTTACTTCTGTTATATTTTTAAAAATAATTATATTTGAATTTTATGCACTAACTATATAAGAAATAGTTTCACAGCAAAGTTAATTGAAAGACAATTACAGGTCACACTCTATAATATTCATTGATTGATAATCTCAAAAAGGACAAATAATCTACTATTATCCATATGAAACTACACCGTAAAAATTCTTTATATATTAGTACATATAACTTAAATTCTCTTAAATTATACCTTATATAATGTGCTTCACTTCTCATTTCCTGTAGCATGTTTATTCTTTTATTGTATAGTACTAAAATTCATTAATTTATTTGACCTTACTTTATAGTATTATTAGAGCTCTTACATACCAGTTTGGACAAACCCAATAGCTCTATTAGTCGAAACATTATATTTGTATTAAAAAAACTCACTAAATATGTATGAAATTAAATCCAGAATTAATCCAGCTACTAATACTTGATGTCGACACTATCATACGAAACTCATAAAATTCAAATCTCAACTTCGTCTCTAATTGTATAGTCCTCGAGTTATATTTTATGATACTTTAATTTCTTTATACTTTTTTTCCCCACAAAAATGATAGTGACGTGTGAGTTTTTCTTGCAGCTTGTGCGGCAAGTGGAGCTTTGTATTTCTTATTAGAAGTATTAACAGGCTGTGGATGCATGTATTCATGTTTCTATCGTACAAAGATGAGGAAACAATACAATTTGCCAGAGAGCCCTTGTGGGGACTGTTTGCTTCATTTTTGCTGTGAATGTTGTGCCTTGTGCCAGGAGTATCGTGAGCTCAAACACCGTGGATATGACATGTCAATTGGTAAATAATATTTCCCCTTTTTTGTTTGTTTCTCACCCGATACCCAGCATCTGCGTTGGCCCGATCGACTAATAGATTTATCCGGGATGTCCATTTTGTGGAGGGTGAGGTGCTCCCTCTCAAAGACAACTGACTCTATTTTTAGTACCCCCGCGAACTCGAGACCCTAGTTAGAAATGTGGAGTCTTGCCACCCCACACACCAAAGGCAGATGCAACTATTTAGTTGAGAATTTTTGTGGATCGTAAATTTCTGTTTAAAGTTTACTAGAATTACAATAAATAGCAGGTCTAAACTCATAATTTAAAAGTACAATGAATTCAATACTAAGAATCTTAAATATTGAAAGCATAGAGGTTAAACTCTAGATCTGCGAACCATACTTTAGTCCTTGACCACAAAACTAACAAAAAATTAATTTCAGTGTTGCATTTTATTTGACACTTTTTAATTGTTTAAAAGAGAATGATATTTTTTCATATTTGAATCTTTTAATAACTTTAAACTTCTCATTTTACATTAATTAAACAGCATGCTCTTGAAACAACTGAAAAGGCATTAAATATTTAAAACTATAAGTTTTAAGGATATGTTTATATGTTCTGAAATTTATTTTCAATCAAGCACCGCTATATGAAGTAAAATGGACAAAGTATTTTTTTTTTTTTTTTTTTTTTAATCTAAAATTCTTGAGATACTTATCGTACTTGTTTTTACAACATATATGTAGGTTGGCAAGCAAATATGGAGAACCAAAACAAAGGGATCGCAATGGCTCCAGAAGTTCAAGGAGGAATGACTCGATAAATGGATTAAACTTTGACTTCCTAGTGTGATATATGTATTCCTCTATTTTTGTTTTATAAAATAAAAGTGAAATTTGTTAATCAGTGGATTGTTCTTGTCCTTGCAAGATGTAATATTGGTTGTTGATCTGGTTTAATGTATATGATGTATAATTTATTTACTCTTCTTCTTAAGCCTTCACCTTCTATGATAATCTTCTTTAGTGAAGAATTGTAAGACTTGTAATCTTTAATTTGGAGTGGATGAACAAAAACTTTCCCGGTAGGTATTGTAGCTTTGGTAGTTGGATCAAAAAAAATTCTCACTAAACGAAGCAATTGTACGAGAAAATCTCAAATTAAGAATATTCTCCATCTAATAAAAATAATCAATAATTGCTTACCTACTAGTAGACCTGTGATAATGAAGATGGACCCTTAAATTTATGATAAAGTACTACGAATAGTGCCAATTTTTCGTATACCTTTAGCTCGAATCTTCATTGAAATGGTTATTACAAGGTCATCTAAGAGGGTGAAGGTACAGGAACTTAGTGGGAGAATATGTGATCAAGAGGTAGTTTATGATTGGAAGCTGAAATATATTGATGGAAAATATGATCAAGAACACACAGTTCCGTCAAGATCCATGTAATTTTGTTTCACGAGTTGACGACGTAATCACATACAAAAACAAACTACACCGTAAGTTCACAATCTAAAATCGTACCTAAGTTACATAATTAATTGCTCCAACGAACAACGATTCCATAAAAGTTCTTCACCAAAGAAGAGAGAGTTTTCTTTGTCGGAGTTGGAGAGAGAGGGAGGTGTAAGGAAGGAGAAAAAAATTGACAGAATTAACTGAGGTTCCTTTTAAGAGAAACCTATTTGTAATTCTTTAAGTGACACAACTATTCAGAAATTATCCAAAAACAGCTATGACTCTTCTCATTTCTTTACTATTAATATTATAATAAATATATAAGTCATATATATATTTATATATTTAGACATGGATAGTTGATCCACTTAGGTGACCCAAATTCAATTTCCAACTGTGCAACATGTCTATGAATTGGGCATAATTTTGAAATTATGAATGTTAAAAACATTAGCGTAAGCCACCCAAGGAAATGACAAGAGTGGCAACTAGGGGATGATGAGGGTGACACAAATTCCCTTCGATTGAAATGTGAGAGAAATGAATAAAGTATAGTATAAGTAAAAGGAGTTAAAAAGATTTATAAAGAAGAATAAAATGGGGTTGATAGCAAACATTCAATGCAAATAAATATTTACCATGCGCTCACACACATATATATAATTATGTATAATAGAGGCCAAGGTATATGATTTTTGGAATATACAGGTTGAAGTCAAGCCTAACTCCTCCATTACGATATGGAACCTTATTTTTTTAAAAAAAAAAATTGATTGAATAAAATTAGACAAAAAACCTATTGAGGTAAGGGTTTTTTTTTTTTTTTTTTTTTTTTTTTTGCCACCATTGACCGCACCCTGAATTTAGTGGTCAATTTTAGTATGCCAAACGGTCAAGACATTTATTTATATTTTGTATTTATATTAAATTATAGTAACAATTTATTATGTTAAAATTAAAAATTCATGGAATAATGTGTATTAATTAATATTATTTAATGATAAAAGTAAATAAAATGGGTATGATGTATTCATTGGTTTTGTGTAAATATTGGGTACAAAAATAATGGCTTTTTGGTTCATCAGTTAACCCATAAGTTTTTGACTATCTATATTAATTTAATGTTCAATCAATTAAAATGTAGAATTTGTACCGTGTAAGTAATTCATACTAATCTAGTAAGATCGTTAAATTCTGAATCATCAGACTGTTAGAACTAAAACCTCCAGTGATTAATTAATCACTATATGTAAATTAATTGCCTTAAATTTTATCAATATATTTGTATAGACAAAGTTTGATAGACCTTTTTGTCGTCTCACATATCTATCTTTGTCTCCTCTCTTTTTAGTATACTACTTGGCTAATTATAATTCTTCTGTGTTTCAACTTTTCTTAACCAAATTAGACTTTTCGATCTCTCAGAATAAATTCCAAACTTAGTTTGATAGACCTTTTTGTCGTCTCATATCTATCTTTGTCTCCTCTCTTTTTAGTATACTACTTGGCTAATTATAATTCTTAACCACATTAGACTTTTCGATCTCTCAGAATAAATTCCAAACTTAGTTAATCATCCGCTCCATTTTAACTATTCACCTTGTAAAAAATCATATTTTAAAGGCTTTTTCGGGAGAGTCTCAAAGCGGGACATAATAAAAACGCACTGGGACGATTTGAGGATGAAAATATCGTGGAACGTAAGCTCATTGTTCTGAGCGTACACTTGTGCGTTACGCAAATTTTTGATTTGGGGCATAAGCCCAAATGACCTCATTAAATTGAAATTAAAATTGCCAAATAAATTCTTAATTTAACTCGAAACATCATATTCTCACTTATTCAGAGAAGAGTTCTTGTTTAAACCCAAAATCGTGTTGAACACGTAAGACAGTTTAATAGCTAAAGTTCTCTTATTAATGTAATTTTATAAGATTCTTTTATTAATCTTTTTCTTTTTTACGCTTAGTGTTGCTCCGACTCTAACACGGGGTCTTCAGTGGTTTTGGCTTCCATTTGTTGCGGGCGTGACATGAATTTGTCCAAATTCCGCAGCTATGTTTTTCCGTCATGGCCCCGCGACGCGGGTCCAACACCTGACTAGCTCCCTGTAACGCGGGGTTGGCACATTTACTGCCTCCTTGTGTCTTCATCGGTTCCAAACTTTAGGCCTCTTATCTCGTCACCTCGTGTAAGCTTCATTTGTCCCAAAGTCAACCAAAATTACCCGGTTTTTCATCATTTGTCCTCGTTATACTTGATTACACAAAATACACCAACATATATACGCGCAAATACAACGATTTCAACATATAATTAGCGATTAAAGTCTTAAGAACGAGAGGTAAAATGACACCTAAACATCGATATTTGTGCCAAATATCACGGATAGCACCAAGTGCATATTTTAGTTCTTAACTCATGATACTGATATAAGAAAAAGTTGACTAAACGCATAAAGGGACAAGAACCTTTTTTTTTTTTTTAAAGAAAAAAAAAGCAGATAAGCAACCCAGCATTAATAAAATTAGTAAATTTCTTCAATTCGACAAACTGCATAGGACCTTTTATCCTAATTATTTCCATGTCTTCTTTTTCCTTAGTTTTTTATTATCTCTTCTAAACTGAATTTACTATTGCTCTCAATAAAATAACACAAATTCTAATGCTGGAATTCACAATTAAATATTGAACTTATGTTGAATTTTTGGTTAACATTAATGACACACTCGGATCCACAATTGTTAATATGAGTATACGTGAACCTAATAGCTTTTATTCAAATAGTATATATGTATTAAGAAATTCACTAAATATTTATACCTATTTAATTGGGAACACAATTATTCTTATACATTAAATTGACCTCGTTTTATAAACACATAAACATCAAATTCTAGATTAATATAATGAAGTTTCAAACAAAGTTTAGTTTGATAGAGAAATATAATTATTAATCTCAAATACGTTATTATTACGTTATTTTCACACATGTAACAATAGGTGGCGTAATAGGTGGCGTGGATGCTTAATTAGAACAGTCAAAACTATTGGACAAATAACACGCTAAAGAACATTTCTATGTAAAATTCGCTACAATTTGTTGACCGTAGACTCAAGACCAATTCAATAACACCCTTTGTTGGCTCTTCCTACATAGTACTTGGTTTTATTTCACTATAAATACAGACGATAATTTGCATATCTTTCACAACTACATACTTTTTTGTGTCTTTCATTTCATTTTCTCTCGTTGCTTTCTTGAATATTTTTGTTTCTTTAATTCTTTTTTAAAGAAAATCTCTAAGTTTTTGAGTTAATTATGAATCCCTCAGCTCCATTTTACGATGAAAAACCAACGACCGGCTTCCCTGTGCCTCCAGCGAGCTACGGCCAATTTCAAGCTAATCATCCCGGAACTTGGTCTACTGGACTCTGTGATTGTTTCTCCGATGTCCCAAACTGTACGTGTTTTTTTATATGCATGACACTATTTTCTTATTAGTCTGTACATATGGTATTTTTTTTTATTAGTGAAAGGAGAGCTTTGGAGCAATGGTATAATTATCTACGTATATATAATGGGGAGCAATGGTATAGTTATCTAAGTATATATGACCTATAGGTTACATGTTTGAACTGTAGAATAATTAGCCACTAATATTTGCTTCATGCTAGGTTACCATACCCCGGACGCAGTCTATTCCCGAACCATATGGGAATGCGAGATGCTTTGAGTACCAAACTGCATTTATTATCTTATTAGTCCATTCAAAAATTAAAGAATGTCAGCTTTCTAATATTTTTAAATTATTTAACTTTAAATTTAGATTTAAGCTTGAAAAGAAACTTCAACAGTCACACACAAATGTTATAATATGTTTAAAGTCACAAACTTTAGCGTTTAGCCGCCTTTAAAAAAAAAAAAAAAAAAAAAAAGTTCGTTTCGAATAGAAGTATGCAATACAAGAGTGGAAGGAGTAACTTTTTGCTTTTTTTGCATGATTTTGTTTCCATGTTTAGTGATGTTATAATTGAAAATCTTTTCTTTAATTTCTGATTATCAAACTTGTTTTTATTTTTTGCAGGTTGCATAACTTGCTGGTGTCCATGTATTACATTTGGACAGATTGCAGAGATCGTGGACAAAGGAACTACTTGTAAGCACGCAACACTAAATTAAACTCTTTGTCCAGTCAAATACTAACACACAAATTGCGGCGAACAATGAAATTCATTAAAATATGTAACTTTTTTTCTTTGTGACAAAAATGATTCTGTTGTTTGGATTGCAGCTTGTGGGGCAAGTGGAGCTCTGTATTGCTTAATAGCAGCATTTACAGGGTGTGGATGTATTTATTCATGCTTTTATCGTACAAAAATGAGGAAACAATACATGTTGCCTGAGAGTTCTTGTGGGGATTGTTTGCTTCATTTTTGCTGTGAAAGTTGTGCTTTGTGCCAAGAGTATCGTGAGCTCAAACACCGTGGATTTGACATGTCAATTGGTAAGTATTCCTTTTTCTTGTTTGTTTCTGGTACTCGTTTTGGGTCCGACTAATTTATATTCGCGCCTGAAAGTCTCAGTTTAGGGGTAAAACACCTTCCTATCAAATGCGATTTCATTTCCAGGACTTAAATCCGAGACTTCTGGTTAAGAATGGATGGTGCGTACTTAGCACCCAACCATAAAAATACAATGGATCCAATACTAGAATCATAAACGTTGAATCCGTAGAGTATAAATCTTGAATCCACCTCTATCTACCACAACCTTTAGTAGTGAAAATATTCCTTGGTCAAACAACAAAACCCACAAAAAATAATCTTTCTATTTCATTTATAAGACATTTTTTTTATAATTTTTTTTCTAAACTTCTTATTTTACATTTAATAACATGCTCTTGAATCAATAACAATGTCATCACGTGTTTAATACATGACTACATAAGTGATAAGGATATTTTTAGTAGGTATTTTTAGTAGGTATCAAAAAGTCTTTCTTTCTTAAATTGTATATCTAATCAAATATATAAGGTAAAACGGAAAACATAACGTATTTAAATTTAAAATTGTTGAGATACTTATCATCTTGATTTACAACATATAGGTTGGCATGCAAATATGGAGGACCAAAACAGGGGGATCGCAATGGCTCCACAAGTTCAAGGAGGAATGACTCGATAAATGGATAATAAAACTTTGACCTGTTCAGTTGCGATAGTATTGCTTTATTTTTATATTTTTAATGTTTTTACTTAATGAGAGAAATGGTGGTTTAATAACCACTGTGATTGTTCTTGTCATTGCAAGATGTAATATTGATTGTTGAGTGATTGAATGTATATGATATGTAAAATGTTTTACTATTCTTCTTTAACCTTATGCCTTTTAATTTATTTTTTTCACTTTCTAATGATAATCTTTTTAAGTGAAGAATTGTAAGGCCTGTACTTCTTCCTATCTTTTGGAGTGGTAATTGTAGCTTTGGTAGTTCACCTAATATAAAAACATTCTCACTAAACAAATAAAAAATGAGACAGTCATATGGGATCTTTCCATGTCATCACTCCTTTTTTTCTTTTCTTTTTTGTTTCCCACCAGGTGTCTGGTACCCGCATTAGAGCCCGATCATATCCGGATTCGTGCCGCGTAGGGCCTCATTTGGGGGAGATGTGCTCCCTACCATGAATTTTTCATACCCAAGACTCGAATCCGAAACTTCTGGTTAAGGGAGAAGCAGCCTTATCCGCTGCACCACATCCTTGATAATCACTCCTTTTAATTAGTGCTCAACTTATAAACATCTTGTTGTAGACAAAACCAAACATAAGTCAAAAAATATCTTTATTCTTTTGTCTCATAAAAGAACTTCCCCGCATAAAATGATACTAATATGTAGTTTATTGGAGAAAATAAGAAACGATTCCTTATGTTCTGGGGTAAGTCCAGAGTAATTTCTTAAATATAATTTTGAGCAATTTTAGTTTTTTAAGTTTGTCCAAAAATGAACATTTTAAGTTTCAGTTAAATATTTAAACTATGTCTGTTTTTTAACAAGAATAACTCATATTTGGAGGTGTGATTTTTTCAGCTTCTACTATTTTTATCTTATTTCTAGAATAGATCTAATCCAGATTTTTGACGTACAACTTTTTGTTATTTTTTTATTTACTTTTTGTGCTTAGTGTAGTTTTTTGTGTTGTGATATGATTTAATGGATTTTTATGGTATTCCGGTTAAAGTTTTTTCATTTTTTTTCCTCAAATTTAGCAGACAAATTTATTAATATATTTGCCAAAAATAAAGATGTTCATTATTGACAAACTTAAAGAACTAAAATTGCGCAAGAATATGTTCAAAGGATTATTTTGAACTTATCCCACACATACGTGACATTTTTGTCATTTTCTCTAGTATAGTGATATACTATAGTGCTACCCCACTTAATTTGTCTTTCTTGTGTTCATGTGATACATACAAATAGGTAAACCTATATATGTTATCGATTGTCCAACGTTGTATCTCTACAATGAAATAGTGCTATGTCGATTAGAAAGAAAATTGATTAAAGACATTGTACAAAAGGACATTTGTTGCCTATTATTCCAACTATTGAGATAATGCGGCTTTATACACCAAAGAATTTGGTCACTTTATCTTGCATCACAAATAGTTTCTAAAAAGAATTTAGATGACATTACATCTATTACATGAATATTCCAACGACTTAGTATGAAATTGACCTTTCATCTACCCAACTTTGGATTATTTTTCCACTTTCCATTTGAAATGATAATGATCAATCTTATCAACATATATGGGGCACGGTGGGATGGTTGAGGTCCCTCCACGCTCCACCCTTAATGTATTGCACGATTCAAATTTAGTCGGGCTTCAACGCGGATACCGAACACCGAATGAAAAATTTTAAAAAAAAAAAAGAAGATCAATCTTAGCTTTTCTGTATCTTTTTTGGCTGTTATCTAAAAACTGACGTATTTATTACTTGTTTAGATTTAAACAAACTTAGTGCAGTAGTAGCAGTGGTTGAAGGTAACTACCGTGCTAATCACTGATAATGATTAGTCTAGCTTTTCTATGTTTCCATTTCGAGCACGTCATAATGACTAGAAACAATTTTCAAAGGGTCAAACTTCAAGTGTGCCCTTTTAGTTTCTACTTTTTACTTTTATGACACATGCTTTTTCTCAAATTTCAACATACACCCACAACCTTATAAGTTTTGACCTACGTATCCAAACTTCATAGTTCAACAATTTTTAAACTCTTAATCTAAACTCTGTCATTAAGTAGAAAGATGTGGCACCAGTTTATTTAATCAATAAATTTGCAATCCGTTCCGATGATTATGCATAATCCTTAAACTCTTAATTTAATTTCTAGTAAGATAAGAAAAGTTCTTTTCCTTTTCATGAAATTAGTTGGTATAAGAAACATGTAATATTCTCAGTTTAACCGATAAGGTGACATTATATTTAAAAATAATAAATGTACTCCAATTATATATTGCAAATAATTTTTTTAAATAGAAGTTATATATTGTATATGTATGCGCATGAAACTTCTTTTTGACATTCTCTTCATTTGCTATACCAAATTAAGGGTGTAAAGTGGGAATCAATGAGAAATAATAGCATTCTTTGTCTTATAACCTAATTATGGCTTCAATAATTTGAACCATTATCAAGTATCATCACGAATTATACAACTACTCAAATTTAATATAAAACACCACATTCAGTAGGCGCTTGAAAGAAATTTAAGTTGAAGTTGAGAATGAGAGTATTTAAAATTTAAGAAAACAGGTTATGCGTAAATTAAACTCGTGTTTCAACACGAATCTCCCTAGAATTTGTTTTGTCGTTATGAAAATTAAGGATGTGGAAAGTAAAATATAAGTATCCCACTAGACATATACATTAATTCAAAGCACTGTTTCAATATTTCGTTTGAAATCTAAATAAAAAAATTTCATTAAAATAGTACTTATTTCGAGCATAAATAGACCCCGAAGGACCAAATTTTAACTGTCCTTCCTCTTGGGAGCTAATCGTCAACTCGTCGTCCGCTATAAAAGTGACCTATTTTGAGCAAAAAAATAAGCTTAAAAACTTAGTTTGTTTGATCAATTTTTTTTTACAAAAAAATTATTTGAAAAAGTGTTTTCTATTTGACTAACTTTTGAAAAAATATTTGTAGAGAGTAGCAATTTTATATCTGGCTAATAAAAAAAAAAACTTTTGTCAATTAGAACAACAATTTATGCTTGACCAAGGTTCTAAAAGTGTTTCGCAAGAAAAATTACCTTTTTTTCTCGCTTCTGAAGAACAAGTTTTTGCTACCACTCATGTAAGTATAGGCTATTTACGCGAGACTAATTATTATAATTCTACTGCTAACACATGATAGCAAATATGCAGAGATAGAGCAGATTTTGAAGAAGTATCTAGAGAGAGAAATTTCTATATTTTCATTGAAGAAGAATAGAAATGCAAGTTATGTTTTCTTTACAAGTGACTTGGTGACATATACACACATCACCGACCTTCTAACAAACTCACGTGACCAGCACATGATTGGGGATTAACTAACTAACCTAACTAATTACTCTTAACTCAGCACTAACTATCATTTGACAGCTAAGCATTATGACAGCTAGGCATAGTGCTTTTCTTTCCTATCTAGCTGAAACTAGTTACAATTCAATACTCCCCCTCAAGTTGGAGGGTGGAAGATATCTAACACACCCAACTTGGATAGCAAAAGTTAATGTTGTCCTAGTCCTAGTCCCTTGGTTAGAAGATCTGCAGGTTGCATACTTGAGCACAAATACTGTGGATCAATGAAGCCTGATTTCACCCTTTCCCTGATAAAGTGACAGTCGATCTCTATATGTTTAGTCCTTTCATGAAACATAGGATTCCCAGCTATTTGAATGGCAGACTTGCTGTCGCAATACACTTTGATAGGAACAGCCACCTGTATAGTCAGTTCCTTAAGTAAACCACACCAAATCGGTTCAAAGAACTAATCGCCATCCCTCTATACTCGGCCCACCGAGCTCCCTTTCATCGTATCGTTGTTTCTTGGATTTCCAAGATATTAAGGAATCTCCCAACTTCACCACATATCCTGTCACTGACCTCCTGGTATTAGGATAGGAGGCCCAATCTGAGTCACAATAACCTGTTAAAACTGTGTTGTCTCCTCTCTTCAGCAATATTCCCAGACCAGGTGAGTTCTTTATGTATCTAACAACTCTAAGAGCTGCTTCCCAGTGTGAAATCTTGGGATGTTGCATAAATTGGCTAAGAACTTGAACACTGAAACAAATATATGGCCTTGTGATGGTCAGGTACAGCAGCTTTCCAACTAATCTTTGATAGGCAGTGACATCTTCAAACTCTGCATCATCAGTTTCTTTAGTTCCTTGATCACTTTTCTCAATGCCTTGGTCATATTCCAAACTGGTGAGTTTCTGATTAAATTCCAATGGAGTGCTAACTGGCTTAGCACCACCAAGTCCTGTCTCTGATATGAGTTGTAGGGCATATTTTCTTTGGTTAAGAAGAATGCCTTTCTTGGATCTCAGCACTTCTATACCAAGAAAATATTTCAAATCTCCCAAATCCTTCATCTTGAAATGATGATGGAGGGTAGTTTTTGCTTCTGTGATCAATTGTGAACAATTCCCAGTTATGAGAAGGTCATCTACATAGACTAGGATCACAACAATAGCACCTTCTCTCTTTTTTGTGAAGAGTGAGTGATCATATGGGCTCTGACAATATCCAGAATTCAAAAGAGCATTGGTGAGCTTAATATTCCACTGCCTTGAAGCTTGCTTAAGCCCATACAGTGACTTCTGTAGTTTGCACACCTTATACTCCCCCTGTCTATAGAAACCTTGAGGAAGGTCCATGTAGACATCCTCAAATAAGTCCCCTTGCAGAAAAGTATTATTTACATCCATTTGACAAAGAGTCCAACCATGAGAAGCTGCTACCCCAATGACTGTTCTAACTGTGACCATTTTGGTCACAGGGGAGAAAGTCTCATGATAATCTAAGCCCTCTCTCTGAGTGTATCCCTTTGCCACCAGTCTAGCTTTGAATCTATCTACCTCCCCATTTGCTTTATATTTAATTTTGTACACCCATTTTTATCCTATAGCCTTTTCTCCTTTAGGCAGGTCCACAATGGACCAAGTATGGTTATCCTCTAGGGCCTTAATCTTTTGTTGCATAGCCTCTACCCACCTTGCATCTTGAGAGGCTTCTTTGAAAGACTAAGGTTCAACAATGGCCGAAAAAACACTCAAGTAACTCTGATAAGTAGGGGACAGGTGATCATAGTTCAGATGATCACAGATAGAGTACAGACTAGTTTTATTAGGCACAACATAATCCTTTATCCAGATGGGTGGTTTGGAGGTTCTACCTGTTCTTCTATGATCAGGAGTAGAGGAGCTTCCAGCTCGAGGGTCAACTTGTCCAAGGATAGGATGCTCAGCCCCTATTGTCTCCTCTGATGCTGATGAAGGCACAACAACAACAGCTGGCGTATCAACTGGTATATCAGCAGCTGAACTATCAGTTTCTCCAGGGGCTGCAGTGGATGATGAGACATCTAGACTCTCATTTGTTGGCTCAGATGTGTCAGTTATTGGACTTGAACTTGTTGGTGTAGGATGTACCATGTCAGTAGTTAGAGTACCTTAAACCCGTCAACCGGTTCAAACCGGACCGGTAACCGGTTACGGAACCGGCCGGTTTCCGGTTAAAAAATCGAAACCGGCCACCGGTGACAAATCCTAAACCAGAACCGGTCCGGTTCAAACAGTCCAAAACCCTTTTTTTTTGTTTTTTGTATAGTATATATATATATATATATATAATATTATAGTATTTATTAGTATATTGTAGGTATATTTACATATGTTATATAAGTTTATAAGTAAAGTTTAAATATTTACTGACTAACAGGCTAACAGCAAGTCAGCAATACAACATATACGTGTATATATATATATATATATATATATATATATATATTAAGTTATATGCTTAAGTTATACTACATATACCTAAAATATAGTAAGAATATACTTATATATATCAATATACTTAGGTTATATAACTTATATATATACATACATACATACATATATATATATATATATATATAATGTTTAAGTTATATGTATACTATAATATGTATACTATATATTATAAGTATATTCTTAGTATATTTTAGTTATTTTTCAAGTATATAACTTTCTAGTTTTTAATTTAAGTAGATGTATATTATAAGTATATTCTTAGCATATTTTAGGTATATTCCTAACTTAATATAAGTGAAAATATGAACACAAGTAAATAGAAGAAAGCTCAATGAGCCATATATTTTATTCATTCTTGGATAACATTTATTTGCAAGTTGTAGTTTTTTTTAACTTGCAAATAATACATGAGTTGTAAAGAAATAGTAGAATAATAAAATCACCAATTCTCAATCATTTCGTTAATTTCCCCATATCATATTCGGTCATGGAGATATCTTCAAAGTCTTCCATTTGGTCCGGTCCACTTGCTATCAAATCTTCAATTTCTTCCTCTTCGCCTTCCTCCGCTTCTAAGTTTTGGTTGCGTCGCTCCGATCTAATCCAATCGCGAATGCACACTAGTACTTGCAAGCTAAAGCTGGATAATGAGTGTCTATGGTCTCCAATTTGCTGTCTTCCTTGGCTAAATGCGCTCTCCAAAGCCACAGTTGATACTTGAACCGTAAGGATATCTCGAGCCATTCTTGAGAGTATCGGATGACTTGCCTTGTACTTCTTCCACCATGCTAAGACATCCAATTCATCCAGTTCCTTGATATCCGCATTTCGCTGCATCAAATAAAAGTTATATTCATCAAAGTTTGCACTACAAGAAGGAGTTTGTTATATCCCGTATTTTGTACATTAGGACAATCCGAGCTAACCATGATAAGTTAAGGACAAGACTATTCCGGGATACGAGGTTGAGACTTTTGACCTCCGATTTTGTTTTAAGGCATAAGTTGCTTATGATTTTATTGGTATGGAATATTAAGAAAAATTTGAGGTTAAAAGTGAATTATGGAAAGTTAATTATTCCATAAAAAAGGGCCAAGTTGGCCGTGTGGCTTATGGGTGGTTCCCACCCATGGCTTGGCCAAATTTAATTCATCCAAGCCATGTGTGGGCCATGGTACACATGGATGAATTATATATGTGGATATTAGATGACTAGCAAGTCATAATTCATCATTTTTCATACCTTAGAAGCTTGGAGAAACATGGAGAAAACAAAGGGAGAACCATTCGGCCAAGGGCTGGCCGAACATGGTGCCACAAAAATGGATCAAAAAAATATTTTCTTCTAGCTTTTCAACTCTTTAGAAGGTGTATATTAACGTGGAGTAGTTGTTGGAGCAAGCAAACTATTCATTCTTGCAAGACACAACCCTAGCCAAGTTGAAGAACTAAGTGAAAAAGGTAAGGTTTAATCTTCTTTTACATGTGTTATGGATGGTTTATGCATGTTGTAGTGTGTGGAAATGGATGAAAATCATGAAATGTTGTATGTTGGTGCTTGGCCGTATATATTCATTTTGGTATGACAAGGATGAACAAATTTTACTTAGTGTTTTGGTTGTTGTTGTTGTGGATTCTATGATGTAAAATGAAGGTTTAATGATCCAAGTTGAAGTTGTAATCGTGTGGGCTGTTTTGGAAGTTAATGTGATTCTAATATAGTTTCTTGAATTTATGAGAATGATGTTGTTAACATGTGGATTATTGGTATAGTTCATGAATTTGGAAGAAAGAAATGTGTTGTTGTTGTTCTTATTGAATTTGGAAGGTTTCGGGTTATGTTGTATGTTGGTTGGGTTGTTTTGAATGTTGTGCGGATTGCTTGAAGTGTTCTTGAATCTTGTTTGAATGGTTTTGGATTAGTACTTGAATGTGTGAGCATTGGTGTTGGCTTGATTGTATGTGGTTGATTTAAATGTAAATGGATGTTGTCGAATTATGTAGAAAAGAGTTACTAACGTTAGAATGCGTTTTGAGTTACTTGTTGACGTTGTTAGTATGGGTGTTGGTATTGTTGTTGATGATTTGGTCGAGTTGAATTCTCGGGGTTGTTGAATTTACAGGGGAAATGCTGCCCAAATTTCTGTAAATAAAGTGATGGCTTGGAATTGAATTCCTAAGTACTTACAGCTAATGTTTGGTATCTAATGACGTTATTGTAGATCTTGGAAAGTCCGAGACTTAAATTCGGATTAGCTTAGGAAGCGAACGAGGTATGTAAAGCCTAACCTTTCTTTCTTTTGGCATGTCTTAGTCGTAAGTAGGATATAATACGAACCTTGGGGTAACTCTATTCATAAGATCCGAGCATGTCTACGATTCTTATTCACTTCTTGATGATAGTGTTCCTAATATAGTCGAGTTATGGTCCTTATGTCTTTTGTATGATTGGATTTCAAATCTTTGCATAAAGAGTTTTGTTCCTAAAGGATTCTATGTCGAATAAAGTCCGTAACTTTCATAGACGGGTTCGGATCGCTTCGATATGTTCGTAGAAGATTATATAACGAATAATGTCTCTAACTTTCATAGGCGGGCTCGGATTGGTTTGTTACTTGTCCGTGGTCCCCGAGACTTTCCTTTGTATAGTTCTGACGACTTTTTGAAAGAACTTAACATGACTATCGTTTGATACTCGAGTGTGATTTGTCTACGTAGCTATTGAGTCTTAAAAGCTGATTTTTATGCATATGGTTACTCACGACTCTGCTCGTGCATACTGTTGTTACATCTTTCGCCGAGTCCCGGGCCGGTTATGTCATCGTGCGCACTATGCTATATTCTGGAGTATGATGTGTTACGGTTCACCGAGTCCCTCGCTAGAGGTATACACCGACATGTATATCACCGGGAGTTATGATGTGTTATGGTGTTATGATGTGTTATGATGTTATGATATGTTACGGGGATATGTCGGGTTATGGAGTTATGAAATCTTCCGGAGTATGATGTGTTATGGCGCCAATGTCGGGAGGGCGACCATATTCCCTGAGCCCCTTGCATGATTTGTGTTTTTAAAAGTAAGCATTTTGATATTCTGGATATTGCACTTATTTTCTGTACTTTTTGTTCCGATTATGATCCTGTTTACTGTACTTCATGCTTTGCATACTCAGTACACATTTTTCTTGCATGTTATCTCTTTATTCGGGGGTTGCGTTTCATACCGCGTGGTGACGGATACTCGTCTCGGTGATCCGCCAGCTTAGGATTTCCATTCAGCTATCTTCGAGCGCTCCCTTGTTCCGGAGCCTATATTTTGGGTACAGACACCTGTGTTATATATGTGTATGTATATGTCTATTCAGGGGTACGGCGGGGCCCTGTCCCGTCATATGATTCTGTTATTACTCTTAGAGGTCTGTAGACACATATGCGTGGGTTGTGGGTAGTCATTGTTCAGTTGTGTCTGTGTGATTTGTGTTCTGGGCGTCCCCCTATATTATGACAGCCTTGCTGGCTTATGTGCGATATCATCTGCTAAAAGTTGTGACAACGATATATATATATATACATATATTTGTGACAGCTTTGGGGCGACGTTTCACTTTTCTGTATGTATAAGATCTGGTTATGTTAGCTATGATTTGGTTATGTTAGCTATGTATAAGAGTTGGCTGTGAATGTAGAACTTTTAAATGCGACAAACTCGACAAGCCCTTTTTGCTACTTTGAGAAGTAGTAGGGCGTGGAGCAACGGGTGTAGCACATTCTTCCAAATTAGAATAATGAGTAAAAACTTTTCTAAACTCGTCATCAATAGCGAGTTTGGCTTCAGCTAAAGATGGTTGAACTCCCTCTTCAATTTCTAAAAATGTATAAATTTGACCAACCAATGCTTTAGTATAAGACACTTTTAAATAAGGATTTAATAGAGAACCCAATATAAATAAAGTTAGGATGGGAAAAAAATACTTCTTAAATTTGATTATCATATCAAAAATAGTCGCTTGATAACCGGGTTTATATTTATACTCTTGTAAAACTCGAGCTATTTCCGGTAAGTAGGCTAAAATTTCGGTTACCGTGGGATAGAATTGTTTAGAAAAAGCAAGAGTTGCATTATAAAAAATTTCTAAGAGTTCAACACATTCTTTAACATCTTCCCAATGTGTAAAATTTAACCAATCATCACTATTAATATTATATTTGTTGTGAACTTGTTGTATGGGAATCCTATACTCATATGCTTGTTGTAGCATAATGTAAGTGTAGTTCCACCTAGTCTCAATTTCTACTTGAATTTTCCTAGGTCTAAGGTTATTTTCCACACAAGCATTCTTAAAAATTTTAAGTCTTCCCCTATTAGCATTACAAAAAAAGAAACGCAACCGCATCTCTAACTTTTTGAATAGAATCGTCAAAACACACAAGACCATATTTAACAATTAAATTTAAAATGTGACAACTACATCTCACATGAAAAATATTTTTTAGCGGAGAGTTTAATTCTCTTTTTAAAAGACCAATCGCCTTTGTATTATTAGAAGCATTATCTAAAGCAATACAAAGTGTTTTTCTATAAATATTAAAAAATCTCATAATAGTAGACATTGAATCCGCTAAAAAATTTCCATCGTGATGACATTTTCCTTCATCATATAAAAAAGCTATAATTCTTTTTTGCATAACCCAATTGTCATCAACCCAATGACATGTAATAGCAAAAAAATCTAACTTGTTAAGACTAAGACCCAAATCAGCGGTAAGAGAAACATTACAATTTAAAGAATTAAATACATGGAGCAAATAAAATCTATTTTTTTTATACAAATCTATAACATCCGCTCTATAAGTACTTCTAGGAATACCCTTAAATAACAGATTATAACAACGTTGAATGTAAGCAACAAACCCCAAACCCGAAGGAAAGGAAAATAGTAAATAATCATAAGCTACCATTTTAGCTATTTCTACACGCTCTTTTTTCTTGTCATACTTAAAATTTTTACCTGTTCGTGGGTCTATCGTCATTTGAATACCCCCCACATTTCAACCCGTTTGCTCTCCCCAAACATCCATATGTTCTTTCTCATATGACCATTTAGTATACCCGTTCCACCATCCTTACTAGTTCCTTGCCTAAAAGCAAATACTTGTCCACATAGGATACATTTAACTGTTTGGCTTTCCCTATCCTTAGTCATAAATTTCCAAATTTTAGCGGTTGGCTTACGAGTTCTAGGCGGTTTTTCTTGTGTATGTGATTGTGCAGGACATGTATCTCCTATGGGATTTTCGAGGGCTTGTGTTTCATCATCATCATCATCATCATTAAAAGTGTTGGTATAATGTTGTTGCATTGCCTCATGACCTAAAAGGGGATTATTTCCACCAACATCAATACCTAAATTAGGTGTTTCTTTCACAAATGTTTCCTCATTAAGCCCACCCCTAACAATACCACTACTACCGGCACCACGTCTAAATCTCTTTGCCATTATTAAATAGAATTAATTTAAATCACACTCAAATAAATCACAAGAAAATAAATTGCAACAAATTAAATTGCTATAATTAAATTGCGTAAATTAAATTGCGAAAAATAAAGATAGAGTTGGAACGAAGGTACCAAATTGCCGGATTAATTTCCAACAAAGTGAAGGCGGCTAGAATTGCAAATCACCAAATCTACTTCGGATTGTTGCAAAATCACTAACTCCACCAACAATATTATAATTGCAAAATTAATAATTGAAACTATAATAAGACTTTATAATATTTATTTGAGAGAATTTAAAGTGGCTAATTATTGCAAAGGAACTATAATTGAGAGATTGAGATTTGAGAGAAAGAGAAGAGTGAATTGGTGTGGATTAAAATGAAAATGAAGAAGGGTTTATATAGGGGTGGGGGATGGGTTAAAGTGTTAAAAAAAAAAAAAGTTTGGGGGGTTGGGGGGGGGGGGGACCAAAAAATGGGTTTATGGCCGTTTGGCAACGACCATTTTTGCAAATGGACCGTTGCCAACGGTCCAATAACGGACAGCCCAGCGGCTATATTAATTTTTTTTTTTTTAAATTTCACCTGTTTAACCGGTCCGATTCCGGTTTTACCGGTTCCGATCTCAAAAAAATCGAAACCGGACCGGTAAGTAATTTACGGTTAATCGGAACCGGTTCCGATTTTACCAGTTTGAACCGTTTAAACCGAACCGGTTGACGGGTTTAAGTGCCTGTATCAACAGCAAATGGTGAAAGTAATGGCAAACACATATCTTCCTTGTGGGAGCCTTGAAATGGAAAGATATGCTCTCTAAAGCTAACATCTCTATTAACAAATAGAGTCCTACTCTCCAAATCATACAGTTTATAACCCTTTTGGGTAGTGGAATAGCCAAGCAAAACTGCTTTCTTTGCCCTTGCCTCCAACTTATCCTTCCTTGGCAATACACTAGCAAAGCATAAGCAGCCAAACACCCTGAGGTGATCAAGTCTAGGTGTTCTTCCATATAATATTTCAAATGGGGATTTGCCTTTCAAAACGACTGATGGCAATCTATTGATTAGGTAGACTGCAGTTTGAACACAGTCACCCCAAAATCTTCCTGGTACATGGGACTGCAATTTCAAAGCTCTACCTATTTCTAAAATATGTCTATGTTTTCTCTCCACTACACCATTTTGTTGTGGTGTATATGGACAACTACTCTGATGGATAATGCCAAATTGAAGCAACAGTTCATTCACTTGGCTATTAAAAAACTCAGTGCCATTGTCTGACCTCAAGACTTTTATTCTAGCATCAAATTGATTACAAATCATTGGGATAAAATTTTTCAAAACAACGACTTCCTTCTTAGACTGCAAAAGTGTCACCCAAGTAAATCTACTGTAATCATCAACAATAGTGACAAAATACTGTTTTCTATCATATGTAAACTGTTTGTGAGGTCCCCAAACATCCAAATGTACAAGTTGAAATATACTAGTTGATAGTGAACTACTACTAGGGAATTTTAATCTGCACTGCTTAGCTAAGGGACATATCATGCAGTCCTGATGCATTCCTACATCAAGTTTATTCTTCAGAGATAGAATGTGACTCATGGATCCAAGTGAGGCATGTCCTAGTCTGTAATGCCATAGTGTCTGGTCTTCCTTCTCTTTCACTACTGCTCCTATAACAGGTTGAATGTGCTTCTTTAGAATATAAAGTCCTTCTGAGTGTCTACCAATCCCAATCACCTTCCCATTGAAGAGGGCCTGCAGCACACAGAGGTCAGGATAAAAAGAAACAGAACAACTTAAATCCCTTGTAATCTTGGACACTGATAAAAGATTAAACTTAAAATCAGGAACATGAAGAACATTCTTTAACTTAAATCCACCTAAAATGATTGTATCTCCTGTGTGTTCAATCTTAATTTTACTTTCTGTTGGCACTTGTACTTTATTACTTCTTGAGTCGGATGCCTTTCTAATGTCAGTTAACACTTCTTGACATTTTGTTATATGATGTGTGGCACCTGAGTCAATAATCCACTCCAGTTCTGCATCATTATTATGTAAGGAAGTCATACCTCCTGCATCATTTCTGCAATTTCCTGTTGGTGCAGGGTACATCTTGTTCAGCAGGTCCTGATACTGTTCTCTAGTGAAGTAACAACCACCTTCATGTATCTGCAGTTTTGGACCTGAACCATTTCCTATCTGCACAATTGAGTTGTTAACCCGTGATGCTTCCACAACAGAACTGTTAGCCTGAGGTTTGAAACCTTCATTCTGTCCCTTCTTTTTGCTTCAAAAATCTACAGGAAATCCAACTATCCTATAATAGTTCTCTTTGGAGTGCCCTTTGTAACCACAATGCTCACACACCACACCTGGTCTCTTTTCATGAAAAGCCTGATTTGGGAAATGTTGATTCCCTTGACGGTTGTGATTCTAATTTCCTTGAGGTGGGAAATAGTGGTTCCTTCCTGCAAGTAAAGTCACAGGTTCCTTTCCTCCTTCTGCTACACCTAATTTTCTTTGACTCTCTTCCTGAATGGCCATGGCATATGCTTGGTTCACACTAGGAACAGATGCATTGAGCAATATAGAACTTCTTACTTGGGCAAAACTGTCATTAAGCCCTACTAAAAACTGCAATAGACGTTGTTGTTTCATGTGCTCAACATAAGGCTTTGATTCCTCACATTTACATAAAGGTGATGGAACCATAACATCAATTTCATTCCATAAATCCTTCATTTTTGTATAGTAGGTTGTAACTGTGTCTGTGCCTTGAGTTAAAACACTGATTTCCTTCCAAATATGAAAATTCTAGTCAAATTCAATTTATCAAACCTTTCTTTGAAGTCCTCCCAGATTTTCTTCGAGCTCGTAGCATTATGCAATACTCGTCATCAATTCTGGCACTACAGTTGCACTGATCCACGACAGAACAACCGCATCACACCTTTCCCATTTTGTAGCCAAAGCTCCTTTGTATGAGCTTTTCACACATGTGCCATCCACAAAACCTAATTTATTCTTGACTAGAAGTGCAAGCCTCATAGATCTACTCCATATACCATAATTTTCTGGTCCACTTAGCTTCATAGGAATTAATGCTACTCTAGGTACATCAGATGCTAGTAAATGCAATGGATGATTGTGATCTGTTTGTGGATCTTCTTCTACCTGCGTATTTTGTGTTTCCACCATTGTTGAAGCTTCGAGCTTCTTTAATGGCGCAACTAGAAATCAACAATTTTAGTGGTTCCCGATCGTAACGAGAAGCTCTGATACCATATTAGAATTCTACTGCTAACACATGATAGCAAATATGCAGAGATAGAGCAGGAGAGAAATTTCTATATTCAATACTAATGAAAGCATGGAACTTCTTGAAACATATGATGCTATCATTTATGTTTAAGTAATGTACTATTTAATCATTAAAATTACTTATCTACAATAAGTTGCACTAAATTGGTATGTGACACACGATACTCAAAGCCATTTATCTTTTTTTATAAACTTAATCAAACACATTAACTTTCTAAACTAAGCAGTTTTCAAGAAAACAAGCAATTTGAACTTGTCAAAAATTTGGCCAAACAAACTAAATGAATCATCAACCTTGACATCTAGGGAAAATCCTAAAATCCCGTTCTGAAAATACTACATACTAATAATTGAGCCAATCTAGTAGGAGCTCGAGTAAATAGCGGAGACAAGTTCCAGACAAAGTAGTCAAAGTCATAGAATCAATCACTCCTTTCGTTTCAATTTGTTTGTCAATTTTTGACTTGACACAAAATTTAAGAAAGTAAAAAAAACTTTTAAATCTTGTTATTTTAAATTAAAGATAGGGAAAAGTGTTCAAAACACACTCTAACTTTGGCCGAAATTGCTATAACACACTCCAACTTTGCGGGAGTCTATGACCACGGACTATTTTTTTGTGTATTATTGAGGGTATTATTGGTGGCGTGGACTCAATAATACCCAATATTGAGGACTCACTTTTTTGTCCACGCCACCCAATAATACCCAAAATAATACAAAAAAAAATAGTCCAGGGGGTCATGGACTCCGCAGTTGAGGTGTGTTATAGCAATTTTGGCGAAAGTTGAGTGTGTTTTGAATCTTCTCCCTTAAAGATACATAAAGTATACCAAAGTACCATTTAAGCTTGTGATCTTAAAATATGTCACATGGAAAGTTAAAACTAAAAGCTGCCCAAAAAACAATTCTTCTTGAAGTAGGCTAAAAAGAAAAATAACACAAATAAATTAAAACGGAGGGAGAACTGATATCTAATAACTCCTTAAATTTGAATATTCTCCCCGCCACGTTTAAGACACTTGTATAAATTGAAAATAAGTGTACATGCTAAATTTTTTAATCATATACAAGTATATACAACATATAAATTTTGTTCTCCAACGCCGTACCTAACGTCCTGGTCGTTAATAAAGATCACACATAAATATTATAAACATTTAATGAGGAGAGATTATAACTTAGACATAAATAAGGATAAAATTAGTCAAGTATCCCTCCTAATTAATATTTCTTAAGTAGCTTGTAAAATAAAAAAGCGACAAATAATTTAAAATAGGGAGTAAAACTTATTATTTTGGTACAAGGGAGCTATAATTGAGGCAGTCTAGTAGGAGCCGGAGTAAAATGGAGACAAGTTCAAGACAAAAATAGTTCTCCCTCCCTCCCAATTTAAATGATATTATTTGACTGGACATGAAGTTTAAGAAATAAAAAAAGACTTTTGAATTTTGTGGTTTAAAACAAGCCACGGATATTTATGTGGTTATAAATTATCTCGTTTAGTATAAAAATTAAAGTTTAAAGTTAAATTATTATCAAATAAAGAAATACATCATTCATTTTGAAAGGGGCTAAAAAAAGTGTATCGTATAAATTAGAATAGAAAAAATATTTTTTAAAAAGCGTGTAAAATAAAAAAGATAAATAATTTGAGATAGAGGGATAACACTTAACAAGTGAGCTATGATTGAGGAAATCTAGTGTGGAGGCAAGTTCAAGATAAAAATAGTTAATAATCAATCATGTACAAGTATGCACAACATTTAAATTTTGTTCTCCAATGCCGTACCTAATGTTCCTAGTCTACAATCTACTCTTAATTCAATTGGTGCATTAAAAGAAACAATAACACTTGACCGAAAAAAAAGAAAAAAAAAAGCCTAACACCCCTTTCTTTTTCTTTATACTTTTTTCTTGAAAAAAGTAGCACCTTTTTTGTTTGTCTGTTGAGACTAATTAAAAAAGAGAAGAAATGATGATGAGTTAGTTGTGTGTGAATGGCTATGGAGAAAGCAGAGAAAGAGTTGGAGAGAAGGACTAATTTCTTGAACAGTTTGATACTGAAAAAGAAATCAGTTGATGAGAAACAACAACATGAGCATTTGAATGTTCGTGTGAGAGCTTCAGATATGTCATTTTCACTACAAAATCATGCTTTTAAGTGTGCAAGAGACAATCTTGATGCTATGGGTTGTGGGAAAATTGACAGTAAACACCTTGCTTTGGCTCTCAAGAAGGTGTACTTTTACTTGGTTATTTGTGTTATACTGAGTTGTTGCTTCTTGTTTATGGTTTTCTTGGAATTTTTACATTCTTGGTTTTGTTTGATTTGCTAAGTTCTATTGGATGTATGTTCAAAGTTAGCATTTTGATAGTTGTGTTTGTCTTTGTGGAGGTACTACTTCTACTTGGTTATTTGTGTAATACTAGGCTTATTGCTTCTTGTTTATGCTTGTCAATTTTGAGGTTTGTGGTTTCCTGGATTTTAAATTCTGGGTTTTGTTTGTTATGCTAATATCTGTTGAATGTATGTTTGAAGTTGGGTGTGTGTGTGTGTGTTTTTTTTTTTTTTTTTGGGGGGGGGGGGGGGGGGGCAAGCAGCTCTACTTTGTTATTTGTGTAATACTAAGGTGATGGTTCTTGTTTTGTTTATGGCTCTCAATTTCTGATGTCTGTGGTTTTCTTGGATTTTTGCATTTTTGGTTTTGTTTGATTTGCCAATATCTATTGAATATGTGTAATACTGAGCTAGTGCTTCTTAATTCTGAGGTTTCGTGGCTTTCTTGAATTTTAAGTTTTGGGTTTTGTTTGATTCACTGATTTCTGTTGAATGTATGTTCAAAGTTTCCATTTTGATATTTGTGTGTGTGGGGGTGGGAGGACATTACAATCAAGAAATACTACAAAAACTACCCTTAAAGCCAAACTATTTATTTGTAAGCAACTATAATGATGTTAGTATTAAGTCAACACAACAATCAAGAGATACTACAAAAACAACAATAAAAACTACCTGGCTCATTCAAGTTGCTCTATGGTTCTCGCTTTTCTCTGCAAAATCATGCTTTTAATGGCGATGGAGAAAACAGAGAAAGAGTTAGAGAGAAGGGCCAATTTTTGAACAGTTTGATACTGAAGAACAAATCAGTTGAGGAGAAATAACAACATGAACATTTGAATGTTCGAGTGAGAGCTTCAGATATGTCATTTTCTCTTCAAAATCATGCTTTTAAGTGTGCAAGAGATAATCTTGATTCTATGGATTGTGGGAAAATTGACAGTAAACACCTTGCTCTTGCTCCAAAAATGGTACATCTTGTTTATACTTCTTAATTCTGAGTTTTGTTGTTTTCTTGAATTTTAAGTTTTGGGTTTTGTTTGATGTGCTAATATCTGTTGAACGTATGTTCATAGTTTGGTTTTTGATACTTGTGTGTGTGTGTGTGAGGTACTACTTGTACTTTGGTTATTTGTATGCTTCTGAAGTAGGTTTGTGGTTTTCTTGGATTTTAAATTCTGGGTTTTGTTTGATTTACTGATTTCTAATGTATGTGTGTTTAAGGTTTGCATTTTGATAGTTGTGTGTGTGGGGGTAGGGGGGGGGGGGGGGGGGAACATTACAATCAAGAGTTACTACAAAAACATCAACAGAAACTACCCTTAATGCCAAACTAGGTATGTGTAAGTACCTATAAAAATGTTTAGTAATAGTCAACACCACAATCAAGAAATACTACAAAAACGTCAATCTACTATAGTAGGAGAATGATGATGAGTTAGGGGCTGTGCATGGCGATGGAGAAAGCAGAGAAAGAGTTAGAGAGAAGGACTAATTTCTTGAACAGTTTAATATTGAAAAAGAAATCAGTTGATGAGAAACAACAACATGAACATTTGAATGTTCGTGTGAGAGCTTCAGATATGTCATTTTCTCTACAAAATCATGCTTTTAAGTGTGCAAGATATTCTTGATACTATGGGTTGTGGGAAAATTGACTGTAAACACCTTGCTTTGGCCCTCAAAAAGTTATACTTTTACTTGGTTATTTGTGTAATACTGAGTTGTTGCTTCTTGTTTATGTTTCTTAATTCTGAGGTTTGTGGTTTTCTTGGATTTTTTTTTTTTTCATTTGTTGATATCTATTGAATGTATGTTTAAAGTTTGCATTTTGATAGTTTTTTGCTCTGGCTCTTAAAAAGGTACAATCTTGATGTTATGTGTAACTAAGCTATTGCTTCTTTGTTTATGCTTGAGGTTTGTGGTTTTTGGATTTTTGCATTTTGGGTTTTGTTTGGTTTGCTAAGTTCTATTGGATGTGTGTTCAAAGTTTGCATTTTGATAGTTGTGTTTGTGTGTGTTTGTGTGTGTGTGTGTGGGGGGGGGGTTGATGCTTGTTCAAGTTGCTCCATGGTCTTGTTTTTCTATGTAAAATCATGCTTTTAAGTATGTAAGAGATAATCTTGATGCTATGGCTTGTGGGAAACTTGACAGTAAACGCCTTGCTTTAGCTCTCAAAAAGGTACAATCTTGATGTTATACGTATAATACTAAGCTTTTGCTACTTGTTTATGCATTTTTAGTTGCGATGTTTTGTGGTTTTTTTGGATTTTAAGTTTTGGGTTTTGTTTGTTTTGCTAAGTTCTATTGGACTTATGTTCAAAGCTTGCATTTTGATTGTTGTGTGTGGGGTGGGGGTGGGGAACATTACAATCAAGGAATACTACAAAAACATCAACAGAAACTACCCTTAATGCCAAACTAGGTATGTGTAAGTTACTATAAAAATGTTTAGTAATAGTCAACACCGCAATCAAGAAATACTACGAAAACGTCAATCTACTATAGTAGGAGAATGATGATGAGTTAGGGGCTGTGAATGGCGATGGAGAAAGCAGAGAGAGTTAGAGAGAAGAACCAATTTCTTGAACAGTTTAATACTGAAGAAGAAATCAGTTGAGGAGAAACAATAGCATGAGCATTTGAATGTTCGTGTGAGAGCTTCAGATATGTCATGTTCTGTTCAAAATCATGCTTTTAAGTGTGCAAGAGATAATCTTGATGCTATGTCTAGTGGGAAAATTGACAGTAAACACCTTGCTCTGGCCCTCAAAAAGGTAATATTTCTAGTTTGGTTATTTGTGTAATACTGAGGTGTTGCTTCTTGTTTATGCTTTTCAATTTGGTTTTTCTTGGATTTTACATTGTGGGTTTTGTTTGCTGTGATAAATAAAAATGATAATCTTGTAAGGGTCAGAGGAGGTTACAGTTCATTTTCTTAAAATTTAATATAAAGATCTTCAGTGTCAGATCTTGCTGAAACTATACCTGATATACTATTCTGATACTTGGAGCATTTATATTTCTCTAAAAATCCCTTGATCATACTGTGTGAGTTTGATAAGTAAGTGGAAAACACGAAAAAGAATATGGTCGGACCAAGAAAAGAATTGATACTAGAAGTATTACGTCAAGGATTTCTCCAGCTTTGCTATCTGAGTTTTCGACTTCATTAGAGAATTCTAAGAATTTGATAGGATTACTTTTAAGATAATTCTATTATGTGGTTAGTAAATTTCAGAGTTTGATAGGATGACATGAGTTTAGTAGTGAGGATTCTATAGCCAACGTTAGATTATCCACTATGTATGAAACGTCTTTCTTTAGCGCATGTTGCTTTTAGGTTTTTCTACTCCCTGAGTTGGAAGGTTATTGTTCCTTAGAAAGTATATAACGAACAGTCAAGTAGAAGACTGCCTGAGCTCTGATCTTATGAGAAGTATACCTGTGCAGACAAAACAAAACTTGCAACATTTAAGCTTATGTAAAACCTTAAACTTGGTTCCTTTCCAGATGAGGAGTTTTTATCTTTTAAATCTGCTTGCACCAGTTAAAAGGATGTGTGAGTTTTGTTTGAGTGTTCATCGATCTGGTGGATCTACATGCTTGGCGTGGTGAGACGAGGGCAGACCCATTTCCTAGTCACCAGGTTCAGCACACCTTCGGTACTTCAACAGAGCGTGTTGTTTGATAGTGACTTCTTTCGTTTGATAGGGAGACAAAAAGCTTCTTCTATCTAGGAAACAACCGGAAACTCGAGAGGGTCACCTTTGGAGAAGCATTTTCCAGTAAAATATGCGTAGGAACCACTTTGCCTTAAACTCTATTGGAACAAAGCTAAAAAGGAGGCAGAATGGACAAAGGAAAGGGAATAGTGCGGGTCTTGCTTGGCAAGAAGGCTGCTGGATCGGGGGTAGAATACAGGAGTAAATGTCCTCGAACTTTCGTGGTTGTTTTTAGGAAGTTGTTAACTGTAGGATCTCGCCAATATAACCTCTATATTTTTCGTTACCGATATATTCTTAATTGATGGTCGATCCTAGTAGTTCTTTTTGAGTCCTTCATGTCTGTCAATGAACTTCCAAATTTTTTTTCTTTGTAAGATAGTTGGCACTTGGCACCAATATGTGTTAACTATGGAATGCTAATCATTCACTTTTTTTTTTATTTACTTTGCAGGAATTTGACTCAACATATGGACCAGCTTGGCATTGTATTGTGGGAACTAGCTTTGGTTCATATGTCACACATTCCATAGGAGGTTTCTTGTACTTCTCAATTGATAAGGTTTATGTTCTTCTATTTAGGACTGCTGTTGAACCTTTAGATCATTGACAGTACAGTTCTTGATTTCTACTCTGTAATATCTGAAAAGTTAATTTATGAGAGGTTTTAGTTTGTATGTTGGATTGTACAATCACGAAATGCTTTACTTGAAAAAACTGGAAATGCACATGTTAAATGCATTATTCTTTTTGTTATTTTGTTTAGCGAGTAAAAAGAAAAAAACTGGAATTAGCGATAGACAATTTTTGTTGCTAAACAACAAAAGTCCATCACTAATTCTATTTAACGACGGATTTGGTACAGATTATCCAAAAAAATGCTAATTACTAGCTAAAAATAAGCTGTTTTTTAATTAGAGTTGCATAGAGTGGTACACTCATAAGCCTCATCACAAATAGGGTTATCTTTCCTATTTCTGGGTTGTATCACACAACTAATGTGTTTACCCTTCCAGAATTGAAGTTGTCCTTAATAGTACTCAACATTTTTTTTTTATTTTTTTTACTATGATTGAGAAGGATAGTACGAGAGATTTATAATCATCCCTTTTATGTCTATGCCAAGCAGTTCCCAATTCTACAAGGACGATGATTTATCAAACCTACAAGGATAATGGTTTTCCAAAACCTACAGGGACAATTGGTTTCCCACACTTGCTAGGAAGTATGACATAATTAGGACTCACAGTGATCAACACAAACAACATTTTCAAGCGATTTAATTTTGGCAGATAGAGTTATCATGTATCTTAGTTGGCAGGAAATAGTAGGTACCAATGAATTAATGTGCACGCAAGCTAGTTTTGTACGATTTTATAAGTATGCACTTTATTTATTTTGACTTATAAGCACTTTTAATATTTATCAAATCCGTAAAAAAGTCAAAATAGTACTTAAAAGTTAGTTTGACCAACTTGTAAGATTAGCCAAATATCCTTCGATTCAAAGCCGACATAAAAGTTTCAATTGGTATATATATGACAAAAAGTATCCAAGTTAACGTGTGAAATCGATTTTTCTTCTCTCATTCTAGCAAATAAATATATCAACAAACTTGCTTCCTCTATATTCCTCTATCCCCTTTCACTTGAGCTTCATTATCTTCAAACTTAACAATTATTTTAGTACAAATAGCATGAACATGCAAACTTCACTGCCAATATCAGATCAGGGAGAAGAACATAACACAACAATCATAAAAAGTCCTTCACAATTAGGACCACCTCATGAAGCTATGTTCTTTATCTTGCCTTATCTCCCTTTATTTGAACTTCTATCCATGACTCAAGTTTGCAAGTCATTTAGAGATGCCCTAAAAGATGACATACTCCCATGGCTGAATATCATCATCGAAAAGCCGTTAAGTAGTCGTTTTTCTGATGATTTTTTGGTAAAAATAACGTCTAAGGCAAAGGGTCGTTTGAGAGTTGTTGCTCTGAAAAATTGCTTTAAGATAACAGATGATGCACTTCTACAAGTTATTGCAAGTAATCCTCATATTGACAAGGTACGTATGGTGTAGATTTTTGCTTATGATGATTGTATTAATGGATAAGATATGGTTGGTTGGTAGAGTCTTTCCTAATTTCTTCCCATGATTTTGTCCCCTTATACAAAAAGCAAAAAGCTTTATACATAGGATAAATCGGAGAAACTTATTGATAAAATATAATATCTAAACAAGTGTGCCGAATGAGGGGCGAATCTAGTCCTTTGGCAACGGATTCATCTGAATGCAGTGTTTTCGACATGGAATATAATATTTATGTGAAAACCTACTAAAACTTCAATAAATATTAGACCCGACCTCATAATTTTAAAGACACAATGAGTTCAATTCTAAGAACCTTAAAAGATCGAATTCATCGGGTTAAATCCTCAATCTACACCTTTGTGCCGAATAATGAATTCCATAGGTTTGATTTTCAGTTGCAATTTCTGTTATATTGTCAAACTCTATCAATTTAGACGTTTTTGAATGATTTCAAGCTCTTAAAGCACAGAAAAGATTTACTTTTTCATTTTTTCCCTAGTTGAATTTGTTTGATGAGTTAGAAACCATGTCCGTGCTTCATTGATGTCAACTCTAGATTTTCTAGATAGAAGAAGCAAAAATTATATACATAACTTTTGGTTTCCCTCCCGATGTAGTTATAAAGATCGTACCTGTGAACTGACGCCTTATAGCGAAATAGGCATAAGGATAGAGCAATGAACTAAAAACGAAAGGGTCCACCCATAACCAGTTATCCATAGTATCAAATGAATCATTTTCATCTTTGTGAACTTATCAAAGGCTATAGTCATAGTGATCCTCTTATTCAATTACCCCTTCGATCATTTCCGAGCACCTCGTATCTTTTTCAGGGTGTCTGAAGATCCCATCATTTGCATAATTTCTCTTTGCATTGCCCTTTCCAATGGGTTTCAAAGCTAAAAATCCGTTATTGATTAGCTCATAAACTGCCCTAGATAAATTCATGATCTTCATCAAATTCGACCTTCTGACTGAGCATATGAACCCTGAATTATCCTGCTTTGGGGCCTCGACTTATATGAATTCATGTTGAGTGAGACCCATTAAAGGAGGAAGCGCCCTTTACCAGTATAAGATTGTGTGATTTGTGTCCTGATTGGCTGATTTCTATATTATTTTCCTCTTCTTTTTGCAGCTATTTTTACCAGGGTGCACAGGCTTAACCATTGAGGGAGTCATTGGGGTAGTGAAGTTGCTCACCAAGGCTGACCACAGGTTAAACAACTTAAGTATTTCTGGCATCTATAATGTGAAACGAGAGGACTTTGAAACACTCTGTCATCTAATGGGAATAAACCAGATGCAAATGAAACAAGGAAAGAACAACTATTACCACAGGCGAGGTGAATTATTAGCGTTTAAACAAGAATCTCAGCCTTCAATGGACGTAGATATCTGTCCAAAATGTGGCGAAATTAGGGAAGTTTTTGATTGTCCAAGAGATTCTTGTAAGAGGAAAATGCAGCAGCAGCAACAACTTCTTATAAAGTGCAGGTAGGAGTGTCAATAATTGTGTTTGAGGACAGGTCAAAATGAATGAAATGGTGCTCACTAACCCTTTTTTTAGATCTATATTTGAAAAATAATCACTGTCATAGAGTTTCAAGTTCTACATGTGAGATTCCAGGACATTGTCTTGAAGTTTCATTTGTGCAATTAGAAGCTCCATGACAAATAGCTATTTTTCAATTATAAGAACTGAAAAGTGGCTACTATTTCTGAATTTTATCCTTCAAAATGGACGAAGTAACACCACTGGCCACTTTTTGGTTCTATCTTTGAAAAACAACCACTTTCACAGAGTTTCAAATTCCACAGGTGAAGCACCATGACAATGTCGTGTAGTTTCTCACTTAAGAAATTTGGAACTCCACGACAGTGTCTATTTTTCAATTATTACCGGAGCTTAAAAGTAGCTATTTGTGAATTTTACCCGCCAAAATTGGTTGAGACTTGATTCAAAATGGCTAAATAGTGAATCATAGCTCAACCTGCCCAACTTTTATCAAGTTTTAGTTATTGTTTGTTTTTGTATAATTTGTTTAATTACCTATTAATTTTGTTTATGATTATAGCTATATATAACCAAAAGAAATCTATTTTAAAAAATTGACAAGATTTCTTGTAGGTCAAGTTGGGTTGTATATTTAGCCTGGCCAACTTTAGAAGGGCTAGAATTTAGAAGGGCTTAATTGAACGGATCAAAACAACAACATTTTAAAAAATTGACAAGATTTCTTGTAGGTCAAGTTGGGTTGTATATTTAGCCTAGCCAACTTTTAGAATGAATTTAAAGGGCTTAATTGAACGGATCAAAACAACAACATACCTAGTGTAAGGACATGTAGGCGAGGAGGGTAAGTGCGCACGGACCTTACCCAACCTTGTGGAGGTAGAGAGGGTGTTTCTGAAAGACGCTCGGCTCAAATGACGCATATCAAAACAGTTTTTTTAAAAATAAAATAAAATACATAAGTAAAACAGACATAGCAAATAATAGAGAAATCATTACATATCATTCATAAAAAAGAACAAGCAGAGTTAATAAATGAACGGATCATTTACCCTTCCAAACTTGAATGAATTAAACAGATCATATTTTTATGCACTAATTTTGCCACCCTTTATATGCAGGGGCTGCTTCTTCTGTGTTCCAAGGTGTGAAGAGTGTGGTGTATGCACCAAAGATGAAGAATTAGGTGAAGCAGCTTGTGCAGATATATTATGCTTAAATTGTTGGCTTCATCTTCCAAAATGCAATTACTGCAACAAGGCATATTGCAACCAACATGCTTACCAGCAACAGTCCCAACATCCTGCAGATTTCTCAGGGTTTCTGTGTAGTGATTGTAGTTTTCATGCAACAGAAATTTCACATTATTCAGATTGTTAACTGACTAATCCCAACATCCTGCAGACTTTTCAGGGTTTCAGTGTAGTGACTGTAGTTTTCATGCAACAGAAAGTTCACATTATTCAGATTGTTAACTTACTAATCCCAACATCCTGCAGACTTTTCAGGGTTTCTGTGTAGTGACTGTAGTTTTCATGCAACTGAAAGTTCACATTATTCAGATTGTTAACTTACTAATGCTAAGATAGGTATCCAAATGTATTACTTCCACCGTCTATAATTTATATGACGGTGTTTGATTGAGTAGTGATAGACCTACCTTTGTCCAAGGGATGTTCGGTGGAAAAATTACCTTTTGTGTAAATAAGTATATTTTTTCTCTTATTATATATACCATGTATTGAATCCCTTTGTATTTTTCATTTTATATTTGGAATTCTCTTAGTGAATTTTGGCTTCACCACTAGACTTGGCATAGAGTTTTAAGAGAAAAAAAACATACTTGTTGAAACTTGTAGTGTTGTGGTCTAAAACAAGTCATTGTATTTGTATAGTTGTAAAATCTCATGTAATCAAAGAGTCAATGTGAGGCTTAAAGTGTGGTTATAAAATCATGTTGAAGTTAAATTGTTTCTATACATATAGAAGTGTATCACTCCTTTAGTCCTTTTAAGAACAAACTAAAAAAAATGTGTCATATAAAATGGAGTAAAAACAGAGTAAGTATCATAGTTATTCTTGCATTCTACTATTGGTTGTTTATTACCTATAACTCTGCACTACATCCCTTGTAGAAAATCTATCCACAATGTTACATCAAGTATAAAGAAAAACAACAGATTTAGCACAGGTATAATTAGAGGACAAAAGGGCCATGGATTTTTTCGAGTTTATGACACAACTGAAATGTTCTTGTAATCTACAATGCAGAAACCACTCTAATTCAAAAGCAAATAGAAAATAAATTGCCTATGAATCAAATGATCAAGAATATCCTATGCAACTGTTCTACGACAAAGGCATATCACAATTGCAGCAAATAAGGTGTGGGAGGCAGAACACATGCAGTTTTTAGAGAAATTAAGTTGAATATAAATGTGAAATTAGACATACTTTAATTTCTTCGGATCAATTGTGTGTTACCATTATTAATTGCTTTGGCAATTTAAATTTTTCACGGCAACCACATTCTTTAATACAAAAGGATTTTTTTCTTGAAAACTTATTTGACCTCAATTCTTTTTCTTTATAATTTTAGTGTGATTTTATGTCTTCCATAACTCCCACTTTCTCCCACCAAATGACCATTTGGAGTTATATAGGAGAATTAACTTCTCATGTTTAACTTGAATAAGTTAAAGGTCATGTCTAACTAGAACATGATGGGTTATCACATAAAACCTTTGATAAAATAAATTTCATTTTGGGCTTTTAAACAGTGTGTGTTGAAGGGACCACTAATTTTGGGAGCTTTTAAATAGAGTTCTTTTTAGGATAAGCGTAAGAATCTATCATTATTTTATCACTTATGAAATCTTATCATGTTATATCGTTATGTAAAGTATCTCAAATGCTCTAGACCTGTCTATATACGTATGGTTTCTCTGACCCTTATGAGTTCAAATTACTTTGGGCCTTATCATTCTCATTTATGATATGGCATTTTGCACACTTATGATGTCGTTTAGAATAGGCTTTATAATGGACCGGCCTCAGGCACAAGCATAATGTGTATGCATTTGATATGGGCTTTCGTTTGCCCAAGTATAACTAAGATTAAGATTAACGGCTTTCCTAACATTACTCCTTTAGGTTGTTTTATTATTAGGTAAAATTACTCAAATGACTACCTTATTGTAACTTCCTACCATTTGTAGCTATCCTTTTAAATATTACCATTTGTAGCTACATTTTGGCAAAATAGTGAATGTTTTCGCGTGTCAACAAATACACGAGAACATGGTTCAAAAAAAAAAAAAAAAAAAAAAAAGGATCGTTTTGATTTTAGCCTTTAACGGTGGAGCTATTAAATTATATATTAATATTATTATTTTTGATGTATTTTAGTGATTTTTTTTTTTGATTTGATGTATTTCAGTATTTTTTTTTTCTACAATGTATTTCCGTGTCTTTTTTTATGTATTTCAGTGATTTTTTTTTAATGTATTTTAGTGATTTTTTTTTTATTTTTTTGTTTTTGATGTATTTCAGTGGCTTTTTTTGACGTATTTCTTTGATGTATTTCAAATACATTGTGTACATTCCAACTACATATGAAGCCAAATACATTCAAATTTTCGTATATATATATATTTCAACAAATACATTCAGATGCAAGACAAAAAAATTCAAATACATGATAAATACATTAAAAAATAGTGTGTTTGGCTATTAACAAAATACAATAAAAGATACACTCAAAAAATACAAAAGAGAAATACATTAAAAAACAATGTATTTGTGAGATGTAGATTTTTTGAATGTATTTGACTTTTAACAAATACACACAAAAATCCAAAATATACACTTGTATAATATGAGACACCACCAAAAACCCTAATCTCTCCACCACCACCAAAACCCTAATCTGAGACACCACCACCACCAAAAACCCTAATCTGAGACACCACCACCACTAAAAACCCTAATCTCTCCACCACCACCAAAACCCTAATCTCTCCACCTCCACGTCATCCTCTCCGCCGATCTCTCAAAATGGTTCATCGCTCCACCATTCAAAAATACACATTATCCGTATGAAATGCCATCGCTAGCTACATCTGAATCTTCCTCACCGAGTCTTTTTCGTCGTTTTCCGCATAGTGTGCCGTAGATTTGTACAATCATAAGGGTGTTTAAGTAACGATCCGACCATCTTCTTCCTTGAAAGTAACAATGTGAATAAGACACTAGATAAGTATGAAAGAGAGAGAGAGAGAGAGAGAGGGGTGAGCATACAGAGGGAGAGGGAGAAGAGAGAGAGAGAGCATGTACTCAACCGTGGTGGTGGTCTTTGCTATGTTGAGACATATTTTTAGAGTTTGAGAAATGAAAATCCGAAATGGGTAGTAATTGGGAAAAAAAGAAACATATATGTATTTGAGTATGTATTTTTGATATAGCTATCAATTGTAATTTAGAAAAGCTACACACACTAAATATAATTAAATAAAAGGGTAGTTAATATTAATAATTAGGTCTTAAAAAACTACAATTTATGGTAAAAATTCCTTATTATAACCTTATGTAAAGGTGGCAATTTGAGCCCATATTTAGAAAGTTAGCCCATTTTACCCACATGTAAGTGAGTTGGGTATCATATTTATGGTAAATATGATATATCTCTTTAACCCATAACAATATGGGCAAATATGGGTAAAATATGGGTATCCGTATAAGAACATGACTATGGCGGGTAATAACAACTCATTTGAAAATAGAAATTTTTCTTACCTTGGCATACGCTTACCCCACCACCCACCTCGCCATGCCCCCCACCCCCACACACTTTTTTTTTTTTTCATATACTTTATTTTTCTTTTATAAAAAGCTTATAAAAAGGGAAAAAAAAATTCTTAGCTACATTTCGATCCGTACACCACCCCAAAAACCATACAACCCCCCCCCCCCCATCCCAAATTCAATTTCATATATTTTACCTTTATAAAATGTTATAAAAAATGGAAAAAAAAAAAATTCTTACCCAAACTAGTTTCTCCACTACCCCCACTCCACTCCTCTCCGCACCCCCCCCCCCCCACCCCCATACAAAAAATCAATTTCAAATATTACTTTTATAAAAGTTTTATAAAAAATGGAAAAAAAAATTCTTCCCCGAACCCCACCCCCTAGTAGACCCCCCCCCCCAAAAAAAATTTCAATTTTCATATATATATATTACTTCTATAAAAAATTTATAAATAATGGAAAAAATTTTGGTCCCCCACCCCACCCCTCCCCTACGTCCCTCCCCCCCCCCCCGGCCCCAAAAAAATCAATTTCATATATTTTAATTTTATAAAAAAATTATAAAAAATGAAAAAAAAAAAATCTTACCCCCTCCACGACCCCCACCCCTGAAATTTATATGAAAAAATTAATTTAACTTGACAAAAAAAAAATTATAAACATACACTTGAAATAATATTACACTTGTATAATATGGGTTAACCGCAAGTTTAACTGAGTCATTTATCGTAACCCATATTTACCCACATAAATATGGGGCGGTTTGAAACCAACCCATTTATGTTCAAACCATTTTCAAAAACCAAATAAAACCAAACGGCGAGTAAATCATTCATTTGTAACCTAAAACCTTTATGCATATTAAAATAGCATACACTGGCCATCACCTCATGATATTATCAACGTCATAAGTGCACCAATAACATGATTTAATTTTTGTCTAGATCTCATAAACATGGTTCATTTACTTGCCACCCAATTCAGAGTTATAATGCACATTATCCAGTATGAAATGCATGCTAGCTATTGCTGAATCTTTGTTATTATTCTTTTTTCCTAAGTTTTAAAAATAGACTAGTAAAATTAGATTTGTACAATCATAAGGTTACTTGTAAACTACTTATGTATCGGTGATTGCAACGTGTTAACAGGTTGTCAATGTGAATAAGACACTAGATAAGTATGAAATGTCCAAGCTTCTCAGGGAGCCATATGATATGGAGGGAGCATACGACGCCATTTAATCTGGAAACGAGAGCATGTACTCAAAGGTATTCACCCGTGATCTCTTTGCTATGTTGCGACATATTCTTGCAGAGTCAATAGCAAAGGTCGTACATACCTTAGTTTTTTTCCTTTCAAAAACAGCAATATAACTACTGCATAACTGTATCTAAAAGACAACATCTCGAATCACATTTCTTACACATCCTAAAAACACACACACACACAAAATAAAACTTTTCTATTGCAGCTTCACCATCCTGAGTGATATATAGAAAGAAGGGAAAATTTCACTTATAAACAATTTATGGGTCAAAATTACATATTCATAGCCCATATTTTAAATTACAAACCCGCAGCCCAACATTTCATGACCCAGCTTGAATATTCACCTTTATACAATAATATACAACTTTATACACCTACTAGTATATAATATTATACAACAATATATAATTTTATACATCTACTGTAGACAATGTATAAATAGAAGTGTATAATAATGTATAAGACTAGTAAAAAACTGAAGAGGACAAAAATGACTATGGCGGGTAATTAAAAAAAGATGGGCTAAAACGGGTAAAATATTTTGCCATAATTGGCATACAGTGTAAAATTTCCTAGAAAGAAACCAACATTCAAGTTCAAATCCTTGAAAGAGAGTAAAACAATATCCAAAATAGAACATCAGCATCCAAAGCCAGCTTAAAACAACATGATTTTTAGCTACATTTCGAGTTCAGCTTCAACGTCCCAAAAACAATACAACAGTTTCAGCAGCATCCCAAATTCAATAATAAGCTCTCAGAAGTAGCAACACAGTGGTGAAATAGCTTGACACCCCGAACAAAAATATTTTGAGCCAACCTAGTTTCTGTCAATAGGATCTTTAATTAGTTTTATCCATAAGTTTCTCCATCAGCCTACACAAAAAATCAGGAATAATGCATGAAAAGCTTCTATAACTTTAGTTAGAGTTGGTTGAACCCCACCAGATGGAGTAGGCGGATGAGCGCATATATCTCACATAAATTTTATAAGACGTAGTTTTGGACGATCTACTTGTATTGGTGGCAAACTCGAGTACAAGCTACTATTTTTGAAAACTCGTCATACCAATCACTGACTCTATCCCCCGATGCATTGTTTGAAGCATTAGATATGATTTTGCAACTTTGTCCAAAAAAATTGCGACTCATTTTATTTGATAAATATCCATCCACCATGCAAACGCATACGACATTGAATATGTACATAGGTTTTCTTATGAACCTAAGTTTAACGTCACTGACCTGATGAGGCAGATATTTGAAATTGTTTGTCTTGCCCGTGTAATGAAATAGAGAAAGTAATTTTGCCAATGTTTTATAGTCCTCCTCTAAACTTGGCTGGGTATATTTAGTAAACTTCATACTAACAAGTTTCACCTCATGTCATCGCGGTTAATCAGCACAGTGGTTGGATTAAGGTCCCCGTGATAGATTCCCAAACCATAAAATTGCAACAACTTGTCCAACAGACCACGTAGGACTTTCTTTTCCTTGTCAGCACGAGGTGAAATCTTCATTAATCCAATCCCAACCGACAATGTTTTGTATTTCTCTCCTGCTTCGAATGAATCTGCAATAATGTTTGGCCACCTGAGCTATAGAGGCCAACTTAAAGTCTTTGGCCACCATCCGAAGATCTTTGATCACTTGAAGGTCTGTCATCCTTTGTCATTTAGGTATGGGAGAGAACGTTGTATATAGGGTTAAATTTAGGGTATATAGGGTTAAATTGAGGGTATATATGTCAGGTGCAAATAGCTCCAGTGGTGCAAATTGCTCCATATCAATTTTACCTATACCTTGACACTTGGGCTTTATTAGAATTTCTACCCATTTTTTAAGTCATTCCTCTGTATATTAAATGACTTAATTTCTTTTAGTTTTAATTTCTTCTCAAATATATATTAATCTTTATTCTGCGGAGATCTTTAATTTACATGTTTTATTACTTTCTTCTTTTATCATAATTATAAAGTTATAGTGATATTTAAAAAGATTTGTACCATCTTATCCTCTCCTTATCCCATCTTCAAAAGGAAACTCCCATAAAATAAAGGTGGTGGAGAAAGATACTCCTTATTCATTTAACTAAATGGCTCTTGATCGCTTAATATGTTTAATATTTGCCAAGATTAATAATAATAGCTAATATTTTATATTTTTAGATTATATATTTATAACATTTTCCTAAATGACTCATTTCGTTTCATTCTGTCTTTTTGTCAAATTTTATGGACTAATACGCCACATTGATGTTGAAATAGAAAGTGCTAAGTCGAAGAGGAGCCAAAGGAGAGGCTTTCAATCTATTTTCTGGAGAACGACAATTTTACGGTAATTCATTCTTCTTAATCTCCTTTTTTGTTTCATTTAAATGTTGTAGACAATGATATTTTATTAAATTTAAATCCACAAAAAATTGGGACTATATTAGTCCAAATAAATATTATGGGTTATATAATTGAGTTAATCATTTAAGTCCAATAAATATGGACTTGATTAATGATCCAATGTTGTCGGGCTAGTCCATTAATTTGAAATTTATAAATGATAGCGAAACTTCTTACGTTCTCAAGATGTCAAATTATCGTGAGGCGGTGGTGCCACGTGTCAAATGACGTGACACGCCAATTCAAACAAATGAACCAATAGAATCATGTCACGTGTCAAAATGATGCAGCATGCCTAGTCAAATCAAGGGCCAATGAAAGTGTGCCACGTGCGCAGGTGACATGTTCTGACCAATCAAATATCGCCATGTCAACTGAAATCTGATTGGCCGGAAGGAGTTCGTCCTTATCACAACTCCTCCATCCTACAACTATAGATAGGGGCCTCATAATTCAGAAAAAGTGACGAAATTCTAACAAGCAGGGAGAGGCTCGTGGATCAAACGCGCGCAGATTTCTCCACAAGCTAAAAGCATTCAAGCACTCCAAGTATTTCTCAGAAGTTCTAGAGATCCGGATTTTAAGATTCAAGATCAAGCTTCAAGCAAGTGAATCCAAGTACAAGTTCAAGATCAAGATCAAGACCACCGGAGATTGTTCCAGCTCAAAGCTCGAAAGCCGGCCGAATTGATACAAGTCGAATCAAATCCATCGTTCAAGATCAAGCTCAAAAGCCCTTGAATTTATTATTGAAAAGGCGAATCAGAGGAATCATAGAGATTGTAACACTCATATTCTGAAATCAAATAATACGATTGTTGCGATATTTCCCTGTCTTGATCATTATTTTCTCGTCGCGAATTTTATTGGCTACAAATGTTTCTTTAGTTTTTTTAATAAAATATGTATAGTCAGATTTTGATGCGGTAATATTTTTTATCGTGGAATTAATGGAGCCACAAAACACTGACGTAGTAAGTGATGTGTCATAGCCCGGCACTAAAAGTCTAACCTTCTAATTATTTGTAAGTTTTGAGCAATTTACACATAATTCAGTTACTTTAACGTAATAAGAATCGTATTGTCCTGTTATAGAATCGTATTGTCCTGTTATAACCATAGTATAGTAGTGTAGATTGCAATTATTTGTAATTATTTGTAAGTTTTGAGCAATTTACACATAGTTCAGTTACTTTAACGTAATAAGAATCGTATTGTCCTGTTATAACCATAGTATAGTAGTGTAGATAGCAATAATTGCATGATGCATATTAAGGGAGAGCATAATGTGTCTTTTGTAGGCAATTATCTGTTGCAGCTTACCTAGCTTGTAATAGCATTCTCCATACTAAAAATGATTGCTTTGTAGCTCCATGTCACATTAATTCAAGTTTTTACTAAAACCAAAAACTCTCATCAACTTGATAAAAAAAAAAACCAAGACAGTCAATAATGTTTTTTATTTACTCTACAATTGAAGATCTTACTGATAATTAATGATCAGTAATTAATGATCGGTTGCAATGGATTAAGTCCAAATTTGCTCGCTCTGAATTTTTGGACTGAAGTAGTTAAAAGAGTGTAACGTATATAAAATGGCAAAATACATCAAAACCCCCCTGAACTATACACGAAAAGTCGATATCTTTGCTTTCTAAACTATACGGACGACCTATTACACACCTGAAATATAAAAAAGTGATATTATTTACCCCCTCACGGACATTTAACCAGTCTCATGTGTGGAGGTGTTCCACACGCGCGCGACACGTCAGCGACACGTCAGCAACACGTTATTTGCTTTTTTCTCTTACTTATTTATTTGTGGGCCCCACGTTTTAAAAAACTTTTTCCCTTTTCATTGTGTCTTCTTCACTGTGCCTTCCCCTGTTTGTTTCTTCACTTCATCTCCCTTAGCACAGCCCCCCCCCTTCTTTTTCATCTTCATTTCCTCCACTCCCATTCCACCACCACCATGACTTCTTCTCCTCTAACGCCACTCCCAAAATCCTTCGTCTTCTTTTTCTCCATTTCACAGAATTGAACAAATCCAAGAAGTATTTTCGTCCCACTTACACTCAAATTTATCCAAGATTAAGAAACAATGCGTAACTACAATGAAGAAATTGCACGAATTGCCCTTCAAATGAACTTTTAACAACAATGAAGATATTGCACGAACTGCCCTTCAAATGGGAAATTTTCATTGCACGCACTGCCCTTCAAATGGAAAATTTTCTTCATTGTTTAACAACAATGAAGAAATTGCACGAACTGCCCTTCAAATGGACTGAAGAAGGGTTGCACGAACTGCCCTTCAAAGAATTTCAAAAAAAAAAAAAAAAAACACCACAATGGGGCGGCGGCGTGGTGGCATGAACGGAGGAGAGAGAATAAAAAAAAAAAAAAACAGGGAATGAAGAGAAGGGGGAGGGGGCATGAAGATGGAGTGGGGGCTGGCGGGTTGGGTTGGGGGATGAAGAAGATGAGGGTGGCATAGGTTGGGGATGAAGAAGAAGAGGGTTGGGTCGGGTGGAAGGGTGGGGATAGGGTGGGTGGGGATTATAAAAATATATATTTTGTAATTAAAAAAGAAAATAATAAATAAATTTTAATTAAAACGCGCTTATTTTTCAATTATTTTTATAATTTGTGCCACATCGCCTGTCGGGTGGTATTAATATCGCTTTTAGATGTTCAGGTGTGTAATAGGTCGCCCGTATAGTTTAGGTGTGATATCGACTTTTCGTGTATAGTTCAGGGGGGTTTTGATGTATTTTTGCCTATATAAAATACTACTTGTCCTCCAGCTAAAAAATAAAAAGAAAGAATGAAATAAAAGGATAGAGATGAATTTTTTATCATGTACAACAAGAAATTGCATCTTCAAGATCAATCCATGTTTGTTAATAACCTTTATTAATTACTTTCATGCTTTAATTTAAGCTCCTTTATTCAGAAGAAAATTTCTTTTGAGCCGAGGGTCTATTCGGAAACAGTTTCTCTACCCCGCAAAGATAGAGGTAAGATCTGCGTACATCCTACCCTCCTCAAACCTCACTTCTTGTTGCAATTCAGAAGAAAAAGAAACAAGAAATTGTTTGAGTTGGATATTGATTGGGAAACCCATTTATGTCTCAGCTTAACTCTTCATCACTTGACGTCTCTAGGAAGTTAGTTAATAACTATGGTGCTGGCAATTGGCAAAATTGCACCAGAAAAGGATTTAAACTACCCTTTAACTATTGAAAATAGAACAGTTTTGTCCTCAGTTATCTTTTGGTATTCGTTGTCTAAAAATTGGACCACTTCCACCCACCTTTATCTTTTCAGGGTTGGATCTTAAAGGTTAATTCTTGTCTAATTAGATTAATTAACAGTTTAACAAATGATTAGTTAGCAAAATTAAAGGGTAATTTTGAGGGCAATTCGCAAGAATGCCCCTCAATGCGCTGGTCTTTAATTTTTGACGCTCAAATTGCTGGTCTTTAATTTTTAGCCTTCGGCACTTAAGTAAGAAAAAAGTGACTGAAAATACCCCTGACATAAAAAAAAAAATCAATTTTTTTTAAAAAAAATAGGATCTATGACCTAATTTAGCAAGGCATTGTCGGGAAAAGTTACATAGAAACTATGCCTTGTCCGGCATAGTTCTGTAGAAATTAAGTTATCAAAATTTTGTTTGTATGATGATTTCCTAATGTTTGTTAGGTCAAGAACTAGGTATATATGTTACAGAGCGTGAAGTTGTTTTGCGAGTTGATAATTTTGATGTAGTTCATATGTTGTGGCCTGAAGGATCTGTGTGTTATCGGAATAATAATATTATCAACCGTATTTATCACCTCTAAGTCAGGAACTAGATAATCTTTATTGCCCATGCCTAGAAGCTCTAAAGAGGCTAATTCGATAGCTAATGGATTGACCAATTAATCTTTAGCGACGAGTATCGTTTTGAATAACATGTACACGTGTTCTAGTATTTTCTTCGCATGTCACCGGAGATGTTGGGCTCATTCCATTGCTTGATTTCAAGCTGATTTTTTCTTGTTCTGTTTCTCTTTCGGCAAAAACAAAAATAAAAAAAATTACACACTATGCAGGGTAGTTAGTAATTACATTCAAAAATATAAACCAGTCTATTTTCTTATTGCCTACAAAGAGGGGAATTGCACTCAGAAACCTGATTTATTGCCTTTGATTTTCCCCTTTATTTTTCACTTATTTGAAGTAGGGACAAGTGGACAACCAATGAAAGCATGTTCTTTGGTCAATTAGTGACAGACAGGAAATGTCTCAACTTGCAAGCAATCACCAAACACTTGGGCCCATAAAAGGGAAAGACATTTAAAAACGTGTTAAAATTTGTAAAACAATATCCACCAATAGAGGGGAAGGAATTATATAAAGATTTTCAACCACTACCATATAGTAATAAATAAATAAATATATTTCACCGTTTGATTTATGTGAGCATATTTAGCGAGCAACGATATTTAAAAAAGAGTGAAAACTTTTAAAACTTGTGATTCAAAATAAATCTGGAATATTTGTGTGGTTGTAAATTATTTCATAAAGTGAATTTATTTTCAAATTAGGAAAGAGGTCATTTATTTTAACACGAACTAAAAAGAAAATAGGTTTACATAAATTGAAACAGAGGGAATATATAAATGTAAGATATAGAAGGTCAGCCACTAAGAATTGGTTGGATCCTATGTTAAGCATTTAATGATTTAGACCCCCTTTGCACGTGAAAGCTGAGTATGGACAACTTGTTAGTAGTGACATTAAATCAATCCCTTCCTATCTCCACCACAAAAAGTATCCAATTTTAACATATTTGGTCCCAAAAAAAAAGGGACCTTTAAATAGAATAGTTTGTTGTTTCACTTTCCAATAAATTAAGATTCTTTTTCAATTTATTGCTAGGAAGGAATATTGTTTGTATTAAGATAGTCGAAATATTTGTAACATTGGTACACAAAATGTTAGACTCATAAACAAGTGCATAAGTGAGTGATTTTACCGCTCGAATCCACAATATTAAACTTGGATAAGGCCAAGTATTTAGTCTTTAGTTTTGATAGGACCCAAAAGCAATTAGTTCATCTTTGAATACCTCCTCTGCCTTGATCTTTCCCATGCCGTGTAGGTAAGGCAATCCTTCGACTGGTCAAGCGCAATGCAGTCGTATTGGCTCCCACCAGCCATTTTTTTACGGAGTTAGCAGATCAAGAAAAGTAAAAGGTAGAACGTAATATCTTTTGTTGGTTCAGCTCATCAAGCTGTTACAGAAGAGTCCAACAAAGAGGTCAATGCTACGACCCCCTATTTTTTGGTCCATTATTGAGTAAAGACGAGCCCTCATAGATCATACAAAGATAATTTTACCATTGCACCAAGACTCCTCTCCTTGTCATTGGTTTATAGTTTTCCTTAACACCTCAAAAAGATTTAGAACTACTCCCAAACCACACATAATTATAAAAACTATAAGCATGTAATGACTAAATAATATTAATATATACTTGTGAACACAATGTAACAACAGAATAAACAGTTACAAAGTGAAGAAGTTATTTGGATGGGAGGATTCCATCAGGTTCAGAAGAAAGAGAATTAAATACAGAGCAAAAGACCAAGTAAATTGGACACTAGGAAGTCTTTGGCTAGAGATAAATCAAGTTGACATTACAATTAAAACAACAAAACTTGATAGCTACACAGCTTATAACTTGCTGAATAAAATAGATTATGCTTCACTGATTTACGGCGTTAAACAGCCTTCGGAGATCATAGCTAGATCTCCTTACCGGGTAACAGAGGACTAGTAGCGACACTGGAAGTTGCAGAGAAACCAACTCCGTTGGACTCCGGGGTAGAGCACTCGGGTGATTTCTTGTTGAGGCTATATGGTGCTAAGTTCATCACCCTGCAAACATGATCGGAACTTAAATCTCAATACTACTTACATTGTGTTTGCGAGAATCCAATAAACATAGATTCAGTTATATATGTCTCGAATACAGAGGTACAGCCAGAATTTTTAGTTTATGGGTTCTGGACCATAATTAATTTTGCAGTAATTTTACATTTTCGATGGGTCTTCTCATCTACTATCCAAAAGATTGATCCTTTATACTAACGCAGAAACTTGCGTCCACATCAATAGTTTCTAGAAAGCTACGAGAGAGAGCTAGCTAACGATAGTGATCCAGTAAAAGCACACCTAAACTGAAGCATAAAAGAAAAACAATAACTCAAAAAACAAGAAAGATTTAGCAGTTTACCTTTCCTTCCGCTTCTCCAGAAACCGAGCAAGAGATGCTTTCCTAGCCTGTGGAACCGCTGCACAAAAAAGTAAATGATAAGAAGCAATAAAGTTTGGGCTAAATGAGTCGCACTGAAACTAATGAAATTCTCCAAGGACAGCTAAAGAATTCAAGAAAGTAATTACTTCCACTTTGGAGCAACATAAATAGTTATTGCAATAACTGGAACAGAAAGATACTTAAGTTCTGAGTTTCAAAAGGTAAGCTTTTACGTCAAAAATATGTTCCGAGTTTCCAATCCGGCATGTCATACCTGCTGTCATTATGGTAGTCGTCCCAACAGGTCCTAGTGATGTCACAACCTTTGGAGTCTCCACTGAAGTGTTTGCAGTTTTAGATATCTTCATGTCATCTTTGTTTCCAGAACTGCCATCAGATTGGCCAATGGGATGGGAAGAAACGGACATAGGGCTGGAAAGACCCGAGGCAGGCAGCATATTTGGAGCTTGGTTCACACAAGCGCCATCTGCAGCAGCAGGTTTGGGTGCAGATGCCTGAAGTTGAAACCTTGGTTGCACCACATTAGGAGGGCAACCACTTCCAGCCAAAAACATAATAGCCTGTGCCTGCGTAACATGTCCAGGCAAATATAAACCTCAGAGAAACTTGTCAGCTTGTCGCATCTTTTTTTTTTATTATTATTTCTGGATTAATGGTATCCTCTCTTTATATGGTCAGACCTTTCTAAAACAGTAATTCTCTATAACAACAGTTCACTATAATAACCATGTTCTCTGTGGAACCGATCTTTCATGTTATGCTATGTTATATTATATGTTCTCTATAATAGCGTTTCACTATAGCAGCCAAAAAAATCGAAACAAACGATGCTGTTATAGAGAGGTTTTCAGTTTGTGTGCATGAGAGAGCGAGAAAGAGGAGTACCTTTTCAGGAGAAATATCATCGAAGACATTGACCGTCCCACCATAGAAGATGGTCAGTTGAGCAGGTGCTGCAGATCCTTTGGAATTAAACCTGCAAAAAGATGTACGAAATGTTAGACAAAGTTTCAGTTTCTGTTCTAATTCACTGGGGTTTTTCAGCCAAGTTGTCTTATGATTTGTATGTTTTTCAATTAATAGTGTTTCAAGCAATGCAGGGTAAGACTGCATACAATAGACCCTTGTGGTCCGGCCCTTCCCCAAACCCCCACATAACTGGAGCTTAGTGCACCGGCCAGCCCTTTTAGCATTTCAGGCAACTGCAAAACAGTCATCATTATTTTTTTAACTTTTTGATAACCGTGGTGTCGGGCCAGCTTGCGCTCACCTCGACTAATTCCACGGGATACCTGCTACCTCCCACAAGCAACAGGTATCAGGTAACTTTGTCCACCAAGGCTTAAAGACAGATGGGAAGAAATCGTTTTTGTCTCTGTTGGGATTTGAACCTGAGACCTCATGGTTCTCCTCCCACTTCATTGGCCACTAGGCCACACCCATGGGGACTTATATGCAGTCTGTTCTGTGTGCACAAAATGGTGAACTTACCAATCAGTAGTCCCAGCCACAGAGCCACGGGATGGAAGTATTGAATGAGGAGCTGTAACGGGAATCCCAGCAAGAAGCTGCTGGTTCATCGTCGCAGCTGCAGAATTCTGGGCAGCACCACCAAAATGAGTCTTGTAGGAGGGATTGCTCATGTTAAACGGAAGCATTGCATGCACATTCTGTTGCAGATTAATAGGTGTCAAGCGAAAACACGTTCCTTGTCACCCGGGGTGATTTAGTTTTTCTTCCCAAATGGAATTAAAAGCGGTGCAATTCATTTTGAAGGGAATATATAGACAATAAAAGCAGGAGATTGTTCACAATTCAATGAAATTGGATATTAATTCGGAGTATAATTTCGCAAATGAATTACACAAGAAGTCGAGATAACTGATAAACGGAAGCAACTTTTTGGTTAACCTTCCTTCGGTTACTTGAGCTAAAACTTCGGCAAAGCATTAATAACAAATAGTTTCACCAAAACATGGAAATTTGAGCTTTCTCATTTGCACATGTCATACAGTTCTTATACCAATATATATAAATCAACAACTAGTTTCACCAAAACATGGAAATTTGAGCTTTCTCATTTGCACATGTCATACGGTTCTTATACCAATATATATAAATCGACTTCGTGCAATTAAAGGGACAAGAAAAACCTGGATTTCACCAGCTTTGAAGGGTTTTTCATCTTGAGAAGAGTTCAAAGATATGAAATGGGGTCCACCTACCTTGCTCGACAAGTTCCAGCGAAACCCTGATACAAAACGAGACCTCATTTTAACATAACACATACAAACAATAACAAAAATAGGCACAGAGCTAGAATATTTTGTATGGATTCGGCCGAACCTAGTAATTCTAGTCCAAATCTTGTATTTTTATTAAGAAATCTACTAAAATTGTACAGAAATTAAATTCAGATGCCAATTACTGACACCAGATGTTGTTATCCTAGAATTTATCATCCATACAGTTCATATCCTGGCGCAACAAAAACTACACAATCAATTCAAAGTGCTTATTACCTCAGAATACAAATGACAGAAGAAAATCTTTCGTTTTGTCCAATTCAACCAACGATAATTAAGAGTAGTTTCCTTCAGAATAACTAAGGAAACATTAACTACCAAAAGCAAAATTCAGCAAAAACTACTTAGGTCATATTTACATCTTTCGCCACGGAAAATGGATCAAATCAACAATCATCCTGAGATTAAATCAACTTCCTTATATATTCTATATCAAAAGGATCTTCTTTTAAGGCAAAAAGAATCTTTATTCATAAGCTTTATACCTCAAACTTATGGAAATTTAACAAACTACTAATCAGAAGTTAGCTTTTAGCAATTAGAAGTCTAAGCTAAAGTTTCATCTTAAACAGGAAAACTAAGACACCAAGCAACAAACTAAGAAATATAAATCCCAATAAAAGAGGAAAGAAGAAACTTTAACACCACCAAAATACTAAATTTAGCCAACACATAAGTACATAGAGCCAAAACAAACATTTTTCTTTCACCTGTTCACATTAAATTCAACATAAATCAACACTCATGCATTAAAGAACTTAAAAAATACTACACAATTCTTTTTTTAGCAGAAAATTCAAAGGCAAACCAATTTCCAAACCCATAGTTGAACAAAAAGAACAACTAAAAATCAAATTTTTAGGCTCACAACAAAACCAAAATTTCAAGAAACACCAATATTCAGTTTAGTGAACAACTAAAAATCATTTTTTTATGCTCTCAACAAAACCAAAATTTCAAGAAACCCCAATATTCAGTTTAACGAACAACTAAAAATCTCACCCGAAATCATTTTTTTATGCTCACAACAAAGGCAAAAGAACAACAAAAAATCAGATTTTTATGCTTAGAACAAAGCCAAAAATAACAACAAATTTTCACTTTATATGCTCAAAACAAAGCCAAAAGAACAACTGAAATTCAGTTTTTTATGCTCACAGCAAAGCCAAAAGAACAACTCAAATTCAGTTTTCTATGCTCACAACAAAGCCAAAAGAACAACTGAAATTCAGTTTTCTATGCTCACAACAAAGCCAAAAGAACAACTGAAAATCAGTTTTTTATGCTCATAACAAAGCCAAAATAACAACTCAAATTCAGTTTTTTATGCTCACAACAAAACCAAAATTTCAAGAAGCACCAATATTCAGTTTACTGAACAACTAAAAATCATTTCTTTATGCTCACAACAAAAACAAAATTTCAAGAAACACCCAAAATCCAGTTTTTTATGCTCACAACAAAGCCAAAATAACAACTAATATTCAGTTTTTTATGCTCACAAAAAAACCAAAATTTCAAGAAACACCAATATTCAGTTTAATGAACAACTAAAAATCATTTCTTTATGCTCACAACAAAACAAAAACTTCAAGAACCACCCAAAATTCAGTTTAATTCACAATTTTAGTCAAAGAAAAAGAATACAAAGGCAATAAAACAACTAAAATTCAAATTTTTATGCTCACAACAAAGCCAAAACAACTAAAAATCAGATTTTTATGCTAAAAAAAACAATTTAATTCACAATTTTAGTCAAAGAAAAAGAAAACAAACCAGTTTCTTTGCAGCTTTCAACAGGTTCTTCCTTAACAACAAGTAGAGAATCTTTAATATTCAATCCCATAAAGTCTCTCTCCATTTTTCACAATTTCAAGAACCACCCAAAATTCAAAATTACAATTATTTTTAAGCAGATCAAACACAAAAATGTTTTAAAAAAACAAACCCCAAAACCCAAAAGCAAAGGAAAGAGAGAATAAAAGAAAGAGAAATATGGCAAAGTTTGTTTGTTTGTTTTTTTAAAAGCTTAAATGCTTCTAACTGCAGCAAACAGAGGGAAATAGGGGAAGTTGATGGCTTTTTTCTCTTTTTATAGTTTTGTAATCCTTTATTTATTATTAGTGGTTTAATTAATTTTTTTTTCCTTTTTGGTTTCTGGGGTGCATAAGCACTTCTTTTTGTATATTCGTTTTCATTTCTTTTTTATCATGGGTTTTTTAATAATTCTGGTATCCGGATCAGTTTGTATATACGTTCTCTTAGTTTCATTTTCATACTGCTTTGAACAGTTTGTCACTATAACTTTTTTCGCCATATTTTCTCTTGAACCGAGTGTCTTTCGAAAACAACCTCCCTACCTTTCGAGATAAGGGTAAGGTCTGCGTATAGTTTAACCTCCCCAGACTCCACATTATGGGATTTAACTGTGTATATTGTTGTTGTTGGGTAAGTTTGTATATATCTTGATTAATTTTATCCACAACTACCGCTATAACTTTATCTAGTAAAGCTTAGATAATAGCTACGGCTATTCTATAGGGAAAAATTCGTAGACACTAAGTGGATGTATCAAAAGGTGACACGTGGTGGTGGCGATAGGTCAGATCCGAGTCAACTAGTGAAGGGTTCCAAAAAAACATATGAAGCTCCGGATAAGTAATTTGGTAACTCACTTCCGGAGGCAGAAACTACAAAGGATCCGAAGGAGCGTGTAAACTCACCTCCACAAACGTCATTCAATGCACGGCCGTTATAGAAGGCCCTTAAGTTTTCTCCGGCCTTTATTACCTTTTATTGCAATATTAACATTAATAATTAAGGGGGCACGTTCTAGGAATCTTTACCCTATAACTCAGTAGTACGCCCTAGTTAATTACAATCACGTGTTTTTTAGCCTTTCGATGCATACTGTTAAAGAAATTAATAATAGCAAAAGTACGCTCTTCATCCAATTTGAGGCCGAAAGTCAGTTGTACTCTACCATGTCTCCTAAAAAAAACAAAAATAAAGTAGGGAAATCTACATGGTGTGGCAAACACTAGTAGGTAATTATATTTAGTAGCTATATTTTATTTTAATTACATCTCATAACTAAATTTTGTATATCAATTACACAATGTAACTATTCTCCTCTTATTGCATTGTATCAATATTTTTCCCTCAATCCCCCCCCCCCTCCCCCCAAACCCTCTCTCTCCTCCCTCAATTCTAATTTGATGAGACACTCCCTGCCCTCCCTCCCTCATTATCCATCTGCTTAGTTCTCAGCGTCTCTCTCTAAAAGTATTGGATTGAAAGGACAATTCTTAGTTGGCTTTCTTTAAAATAACACGTATTTCCCTTTGCCCCCACACGTTTTCCTCTCTGATTACCTTTGCAAAATCCAGAAGAGTTTTTAGTAGAGTTTTTGACCCTTCTCTCTCTCTCTCTCTCTCTTCTCTTCTCTCCCCACTGTATGTACAGGACTCTTCGTTCCCTACTTCTTCTTCGTCTTCTTTGTCTTGTTGCTCATATTCTTCATAGAAATTAAGTTCAGATCTCTGAGTATTTCTCAAATCCGAGTGTAATGGCGTTGTTGTGGCTCAAATCTACCTGGCGGTGATGGGAGCAAAAATGGCGGTGATTTTTTAAATTTTCTGGTTGTTTTGTCGTTTTCAGCAAGCATGGTCGGTGTTTTGCATGGTCGATGTTTTCTCACCACCGGTAATACCAGATCCGGTCGTTTTTCGACGCCGAATTTGGAAAATAGTTTCTTTTATGAGTGTATTCATTAATTTTTTAGCATACAATGCAGTGTATTCATTAATTTTTTAGCATACAATGCAGTGTATTCATTAATTTTTTAGCATACGATGCAGTGTTTTAGGGTGTATTTTATTTCTTGTATTTCGTATTTGAGTGTATTCATTAATTTTTAGTGCAAAAATGTGTTTGGGGTGTTTTTTGTTTTTTGTATTTTGAAGGATATTTTTTTGTATACAACTAATTTTAAATATAATAAAGTGAATACACTGTTTAATGTAGCTTAATTTGAATACATCAAAATCTGACACAACCAAATTTTGAATACAATTCGAATTTTGAATACAATCTACTGTAGCGCGCGTCTACTGTAGCTACATAATGTAAATATTGAAACTGTAGCTATGGCAAATTTTAAACCCCCGAAATGTAGTCATTTATGTAAAATTCCCAATAAAGTACCTATTCGTATGTATTTAAAAATTTTGAAAATTGCACCCCATATGTTATGGGTAAAATAATTTTCGGCGCTCAATATTTACATGAAGTCAATAAATGTCTGGGGTGCTTTTTTATTACAGAAAACACTTAATCATGTATTAACATATATTTTTACATTATTAAATCATTTAACTAAAGTAGATTTATAGGATTTGGTATAATTAGGATGAGCTATTTATCATATTTGAGTCATTAACATGTGTCAATAAATTAAAGCAATTTTACTATGTAGACTTAGTTCTATAACAGTCTTAATGCGAAAGAAATTACTTCAATATTATGGTCAACAAAACTTGCTACATAATTAGGTATCTTTGATTTTCATTCGGTGTTCGATAAAGCGTTCTCTAACAACAATAATAATAACAATGTACCAAGTGTAATTTCATAAAGTGAGGTTCGAGGAGGGCACGAGGTACGTAGACCTTATCCATGTCTTTGTGAGTTAGAGAGATTGTTTTCAATGGACCTTCAGCTCAAAAAAAGTAAAATCAAAGCAAGATTGACGCGAAAATAGCGATAACAAAACAACAAGATAAACAAAGCAAATGAAGCAGCAAGTAATAGTGCAAAATGAAGAATATGATATCACGCGAATACTAAATAATACTAGTACTAGATAAGAAGAAGATGAAAAGAGAGGAGACTAGCCCCCTGTCTCTCCCACATAAAACTACGACAACACTCGGATAAAACGTTATCTAATACAGTAGAATCTTTTTCATTTTTAGATTCATATCCGAAACCTCTAATTAAAAATGGAGCGAATTTTAACGCTTGCTATAAAGAAAATGACCAAGGCTATCTTTGACATTTCATAATGGAACTATTTTTTTTTTTTTCATGGAATGCTACTAAATTAGTGGGGTTAACCTAAAGAACCGGTTAATAACCAGTCGTACCGGTAAGGTACCACGTAGGTGGATTTAGATAAACACATGTTACCAAATATACTTATCATTTCAACCCCCACTTGTCAGTGGTGCGACAAAATAATGTAATGTCATCCAATTAGAGATCGAAACGTGTCACAACCACTTTCAGCAAACTCGTGAGTTTCACCTGGCCCAAGACAACTCAAGTATTTTAGGATTTTATTCGATATTTCTTGGTCGTAAAAAGTTTTATTCTTTCCATTTCAATTTATGTGAAATTATTTAATTGGATATAAACTTTAAGAAAAAAGAAACTTTAGTGTTAAATAAGTGATATATTTTGCGTGGCTATACATCATTATATAAAGATAAATGTTTCTAAATATAAAAAATGATTTTTTTTTTTTATACAGAGTAATGAAGAAGTAGATTTACATAAATTAAAAGGGAGCATTGGCTAGAGTCACTACCAGAGGCACCAAGTTTTCATGCCACCATTGAAGATGACACTTCTCTTTCGGAGAAAATTTCATAAAAATTAACAGTTTAGAGCATAATTATAAAAATGTGGCTACAATTTACGTGTTTATAAAACATAGCTATAATTATTGTATCAGACGGAGAGCAGTATCAGGCGAATATCTGTTGCATGTATCAGAGAAAGAGCTTAATCAAGCAGTGCATATCAGCTTTATTAGCCCTGTATCAAGCAGGTATCAATTGTATCAGCTGAATCGTACGAAAGAGTTGTATCAACACATACTATATCAGCATAAACATTTATGCTTGTTTATTATGTATTTACTACAAAACTCAAAATATGAACGTTTCTTAATTTTTTTAAAACTATAACCATATTTATATCATAAATACAGTTTAAATATTTGTCTCGTCGAACAAGAAAGAGAAGCCAATATTCTCGAGATTGTTGATACGAGATATTAGATGTGTGGATAACTATTGGGTATAGCTGGGGACCACGTCCCATGTGTCATGATCGACTGACCAATTTGTCTTTCGTACAAAAAAACGTGCGAATTTATTAAAAAAAAATTAAAAAAAAAAACAGAGATGTGGTATAGTTGTTATTTTATGAAATAATCAGCCCAGTTTGACAACAAGTTGGATAATAGTCAATCATGTTAGATGGGAAGTATAAAATAAAGTTTAGTTATTAGGTAATAAGAATTTTTTTAAAATTAATTTACGTGTCATTATTGTTAGAGTTTCGTATATGTTGTGAGTGAGTTATTTGGTCGCGTTATAAAATCTTGAATAATCTCTATCTTAATAGCTAGTTGTTATAGCTAAGTCAGGTTTAATGTTCATTTTTCTTATCATGATATTAGAGCTAGATTCTTTTCAATTCTTGATTTATCTAGAGTATAAGAGGGGAAGTGTGGACATCCCGCATAGTACTATAGCAGTGACTGAGTTTTTTAGTTTTTTTAAATATATAATTTTGGATAATCATCACCTTATAAGCTATTCCATTAGTTCACTTTTACTTGTTCAATTTAGACTTTACACATCTTTTAAGAAACAATAATTGATATGGCTATTTTAGCACGATACTCATATTAATTAATATTTAGTCTTGGTCCCTTCAAATGATTTAGGGACTAAGTAATAAATGCTAAGCGTAAAAAATGAAAAAGAATATGTTTCTCTCTTGATATGCTAAAAGTGATAAGTAAAAGTAAAAATATATTTTTAATATAATAGATAAGTAATAGCGAACGGAGGAACTACCTCTTGAGAAATTCAATAAAAACTTTGACATTTTCTTCTTGAGATATCCAATGTCCTAGTATTATTAAATTATTAATCCAATCAACCGATACAGTTAGGTCTATAGTTATCTGTGTGAAGAGTTTTGAAATTGCGTCCACTTGAATATGAATATGAGTTGAGTTTTAGTCAAATCGAGCTAATTCAATTTCTCTAGGCACTAATCCAAGCCATTATTTTTTTGTTTTATTTTTGGTTGGTAATTAAGGTAAATTATCAAAAAAGTTGGACCTTATAACCAACTATCATCAGCTTAGTCAACTCGCCAATACATGTAACCTAACTACAGTTCATGATAGAGTTTAGACTCTGCAAATTTAATCATGCTTATACATCTAACTTTAGATAGAAGAAGAGTGTTAATATCTGGATATGAGAATAATACTGAAAAAACGAATCCAAAAAGCCTAATTTAAAGGTTGTTGGACATTTCATCACACTCAAATTCCATACCCATTCCCACATAACCAGAAAAATAATGGCTTAATGCATATGTATGGCTCTCTAAACTTGTCCCTTTTTTTTCCATTTTGGCATCTCAACTAAGTATTGTTTCTATTGAACTTATAGACTAGTCTTTAAGTGTGTCTATCAAACACAATCCGACTTACATAGTATTCGATCTTCAATGTAGCGACAAGCTAATATATATTATAATTTAACTATGCCATATTTTAGCTAAGAATAGCAGCAATTGAGAGGGAGAAAAAAAGTAGCTCTTAATTAAGCTGGCAGTGGAAGAGCAGAACCTGCAAAAACCGACACAACCATGACCTAAAGAATAGCTTACCACATGTCTAAAATATTATTCCACCTTTAGTTCTCCAATTTAATTTCTGCGACTAATAAAAATTAGATTTATGGGGTTTAATAGACACACTTGTGGACTAGTTCATGGGCTCAATAGGAACAACACTTAGTTGAGATGTCAAAATGAAAAAAAGGTACAGGTATAAGGGCCGCATATGCATTAAGCCAAAAATAATTAAATAAAAAAGGCAAAAGTCTCAAAGAGCAAAGTTCACATCATAACCATAATACAAAGGCCTAATACATAGTCAACCCCTTAAAGTTGTTAGACTTTTTCATTTAGACACGGCCGCATATGCATTAAGCCAAAAATAATTAAATAAAAAAGGCAAAAGTCTCAAAGAGCAAAGTTCACATCATAACCATAATACAAAGGCCTAATACATAGTCAACCCCTTAAAGTTGTTAGACTTTTTCATTTAGACACTCGAACCACCTCAACTATTAATAAATTGTTCCAAGCGGACAATTTTGATTCAAATTTTGAAACTTCTTTTGCGTGTCCTCTCATTCGTCTATTCGGTAGTTAAGTTAACACATAATATATGTCATCTCCTTTAATTATACGCATGCCATAATAGGTCGTAAAACTCCAATCATTTTCTACTTGATGTTGATGCGTAGGATTAAAGGAGATGACATATCTATGTAATTAACTAAATAGACTAATGAAAACATGTGTAAACTTTTTTTCAAAATTTAAACTGAAAGTGTCTAATTGGAACACTTTATTAGGAGCAGAAGTGTTCAATTGGAATAGAGCTTAGTTCGAATGTATAAATGGAATATGCTGACAAGTTTGAAGGGTTGACTATGTATTAAGCTTAATACAAACAATACATTTACTTAATTTTCTATGTCTTCTTTTTTATTTTTCAAGTTTCTTTTGGTTGGGAATTGGGTGGCACCAAATTCTAGTATATTATATTTAATAAAATCATGTGCTTAACCCTTTGAAATTAGAATTTGTTGTCTTTTTCGAATTTGGAGTTTGATAGGCTTGATCAATGAAAAGGTTGAGAACCACCGCGGATGTGGTGCAGTGGATGGGGCTGCTTCTCTTTTAATCAAAAGTTTCGGGTTTGAGCCTTGGGTATGAAAAAATCCTTCGTAGGAGTGATTCCCACCGAATGAGGCCCTACACGGTGCAAATCTGAATGTAGTCAGGCCCCAATGCTGATACCGGACCTCGGAAAAACCAAAATAAAACAAAATGAAAAGGTTGAGAAATCAATAATTCTGTGTTATAAAACAATAAAACTAAAGCAAGAATATTTGTAGAGAAAGACAGAAGAGAGTTCTTATTTCTTTTCAGGGATCATATACAATGAAGAGAACATCTCTATTTATAAGAAAAAATTAACTTGGTCCCAAAGTTACACACCCTAAAGTTTCTCCTAAAGATAGACATCCACAATATTTGATAATATCTATAACACTCCCCCTTAGATGTCTATTTTGATAGAAAATAGGCCTCATTAAAACCTTACCAGAAAAAATCTAGTGAAAAAAATTCTAGTGAAGGAAAAAGAGTACACATTTTCTAATAATACACATTTTGATTGCCTCATTAAAAATCTTACAAGAAAAAACGCAGTGGGATAAAACCTTGCACGGAAAAAAGAGTACAACATGTATTAACTTCCCCTATTGAGAACTTCAGTCCAAATGCTTGAGTCTTCGCATTCCAATCTTGTGCACCATCTTCTCGAAAGTTGCAGTTGGTAGAGACTCAGTGAACAAATCAACCATATTATCATTTGAACGAATCTGTTGCATGTTGATATCACCATTCTTTTGGAGCTCGTGTGTGAAGAACAACTTTGGTGAAATGTGCTTTGTCCTATCTCCTTTTATGAATCCTTCCTTCAATAGAGCAATGCATGCTGCATTATCTTCATATAATATTGTGAGTATTTTGTCACATTTCAAACCATATCATTGACCTCAGCCACACAACTTCTCGTCTTGCTTTATGAATTGCCATGATCTCAGCATGATTTGAAGAGGTAGCTATGATAGACTACTTTGTAGATCGCGAAGCTATGGCAGCACCCCCACATATTAGAATATAGCCTGTTTGAGATATAGTTTTGTGCGGGTCAGATAAGTACCCTGCATCGGCATAACCAACAAGATCGGGACTACAATTATTAGAATAAAATAAGCCCAAATCGATGGTCCCTTTTTGATATCGCAATATGTGTTTAATTCCGTTCCAGTGTCTCTTTGTAGGAGCACAATTATTTCTTGCTAACACATTAACTGAAAATGTTATGTCAGGCCTTGTGGTATTGACAAGATACATTAGCGCACCAATTGCACTAAGGTATGGTACTTCAGGGTCAAGAATTTCCTCATCCTTTTCTTGAGGTCGGAACGGATCCTTATTCACATCAATGATCGAACAACCATCGGAGTACTTAATGGATGTGCTTCATCCATATAAAATCGTTTCAATACTTTTGTTGTATAGGCAGATTGATGAACTAAGATACCATTTGTCAAATGTTCAATTTGCAAACCAAGGCATAATTTTGTCTTTCCAAGATCTTTCATCTCAAATTCCTTCTTTAAATAATCAATTGTCTTTTTGAGTTCTGCAAGAGTTCCAATGAGGTTTATGTCGTCAATACATACAACAAGTACAACAAACTCCGATATTGTTTTCTTTGTAAAAACACATGGGCATCTTCAACAAGTGCTCACTAAGGCGGTTATACCACATGCGCCCGAATTACTTCAAACTATACAATGATCTTTGCAATCTGATTGAGTACATTTCATGAGACTTTGAACTATATGCTTCAGGCATCTTAAATCCTTCAGGAATTTTCATGTATATTTCATTTTTCAAGTGATCCATAGAGGTAGGCTATAACCATATCCATTAAACGAATCTCAAGTCATTCATGAACAACGAAACTAATGAGATAACGTAACGTTATTGCATCCATAACGGGTGAGTACGTACGTCTTTTCATAATCGACACTCGGCCTTTGTGAAAATCCTTGTGCAACAAGGCGTGTCTTATATCTTTGTATCTCTTTTTTCTCATTTCTTTTACGCAAAAAACCCATTTATAACCAACAGGTTTAATACCATTAGGTGTTTGGACTACAGGTCCAAAAACTTCCCGTTTGATAAGTGAGTTTAACTCTGATTGAATTGCCTCTTGCCACTTTAGCTAATTACATCTTTCTCGGCATTCTTTAACAGATTGGGGTTCAAGATCCTTACTATCTTACATAATTCTAGTTGCAACATTATAAGCAAAGACATAATCCACATTTATTTCCAAGCGATTCAAATTAGTCCCAACATCAATTGGATTTATTGATATTTCCTCATTTTCTTGAGTCTCGGGCTCATTGATTTCTTCAACAACATTAGAATTGTTTAAATCTTGCGTTTCATTATAAGATTCTTTGATAGTGTCATCTTGACCATTTATTTTTCTTTTTCTAGAATTCCGATCCTTAGAACCCAATGGTTTACTACGCTTTAGGCGTGCTTTGGAGTCATTTGCTATGACACTAATAGATGGTCCTACAGGGACATCAATCCGAATTGGGACATTCTCGGCAGGGATATGTGATTTGGTAATCCTTTTCAAATCTGTAAATGCGCCTGGCATTTGATTCTACAAGTGAATAATCTTTTGGACCTCTTGCTCACAAATAAAAGCACGTGGATCAAGATGAGACAATGATGGATTATTCCACAAAATTTCCCTTTTTATTTCATTATTCTCTCCCCCTAATTGGGAAAATTGTCTCATCAAATCGACAATCAGCAAATCGAGCAGTGAACAAATCTCCTGTTAATGGTTCAAGGTAGTGAATAATGGAGGCCGCTTCAAACCTAACATATATTCCTAATCTTCTTTGGGGACCCATCTTGGTGTGACGTGGTGGTGCTACATGCACATATACGACAAATTCAAAAATTCTTAAATGGGATATATTAGGTTCTTGACTCAAAACCAATTGCAACGGAGAAAATTTATAATAATTTTTCGGTCTGAGAAGAACAAGTGTTCTTTGCATGCAAAATAGCGTGACCCCAAACAGATGTGGGCAACCTCGTTTTCATAAGTAGTGGCCTTGCAATCAACTGCAGACGTTTAATTAATGACTCTGCAAGGCCTTTTTAAGTGTCCACAAGAGCTATAGGATGTTCAACTCTTATCCCAATTGATAAACAATAATCATTAAATGCTTGGGATGAAAACTCTACAGCATTAACAAGGCGATTAGACTTTATCGGATTATCAGAAAACTGTTCCCGTAATCGAATTATTTGTGCCAATAATTTCGCAAACGCCAGTTGCGAGATGATAGTAGGCACACATAAGACCATCTAAAAGAAGCATCTATTAGGACCATAAAATATCTAAATGATCCACTAGGTGGGTGAATAGGTCCACAAATATCCCCATATATGCGTTTCAGAAATTCAGGAGATTCAAACCCAACCTTTGTAGGTGATAGCCTAATAATTAACTTGCCTTGATAACAAGAAGGACAAGAAAGTTCATTATTTAAAAAAACCTTCATGTTCTTTAATGGATGCCCATTTGGATTTTCTATAATTCGTCTCATCATTATAGATCCAGGGTGTCCTAGTCGATCATGCCAAAGTACAAACATATTGGAGCCAGTAAACTTCTGGTTTACGACAGAATGTGCCACAATTATACCAATTTTTGTCCAATATAAGCCAAAAGACAAAGCAGGAAACTTTTCTATAATAACTTTCTGGCCAGAGACATCCTTGGTGATACTAATATATTCAAGATTCATCTCATCCATTGTTGTAATATGGTATCCATTTTTACGGATATCTTTATAACTTAATAAGTTCCTTCGGGATTTAGGAGAGAACATGACATCGTTTATAATGAGTTTTGTAGGTAAAATTATGGTGGCTCTTCCGAATTCTTCAATCAAATTGGTACTACCAGAAATGGTATTAACATTTACCTTACCCACAAGTAAATGAGAAAATATTTTTGGCCTTTGAATATCGTGTGAGTAGTAGTAGAATCAATCAAATAAATATCTTCATAATTGAATTTTAATTCAAACTTACTTTGAGAGTTATTCATATCTTCAAATGGAATGATATAAACAAAGCAAATTAAATATTAAATATTAGTACTTCAAGTGAAAGTAAATACAGACCAATAATGTCGTACAAACAAATGGAACTTCACATCAATACAATGTTTCAATATAATAATCCAAACCAATATTCGCGTAGGATATTCACTTAACTTATATGGTCAATAAACTAATTTAATAATATATTTCAATGGTATCCATAAATTTCAGTGTTGTCTGCTCTCAACAAAATACGTGGGATAGTAGACTATTCTAGTAGGAACCCAATAAATGACGGAACGATAAATATTAAAATATCTAATGAATAGCATAGTTAACTTCTAATCCAACCCAACCATTGAATTCCTGAAGCCATTAGAAAAATGGTCAGCAATAAAAATTTTGATAGACTGGAAAGCATATAGTCCTGTTACCGTGACATGTTCAATTAAAAATACCCACGGCACTCATTGAAGTTGGTGAATAGTCTTTCACTTCATCTGAAATATAGCAGGTTTTAAACTTGGATAGGGAATTAAATACTCTTTAAGTATAGTTCATTCTTTATTGAAATTAAATGAACCTACCTACTATCGTACTAAAAGATTCGTACTACTAATCTACAATGAAGATATAAGAGTAATCACTAATTAGCTTCAATATGCAGCACGAATAGAAAATCTAATTGAAAATTGCAAATCCAGACTCCTCATTCAATCATCATTTATAACAGGGAAAAAAGGCACTATATTTAAATGGTCTTTAAATGTCCTCTGCCTTGTAAACAAGCAACTAACTCCAATATTGAATCATTATTTAATCAATACAAATTAGATTAAAATTTTATTAATAACAAACTATAACAAAATGACTAAATCTAGACTAATTAAAACTAGTACTCATGTAAACAACTACTGTTACATGGTCTTTTATTCATCAACTACTACGACTAGCAAAAATTAAAATAAAACTACTCAATCATCTCTAATAACGGAGACATCACCAATCAAGTGATCTATCTTTCCTTCAGGGTGTTCAAAGAAATCTGCTACATCCAAATGTGTGACGTCAACTTGATTTTCAGAGATAAAATTAGCTTCGGGATTTTTCTCTTTCCTTTTCATTGATGCCTGATAAAGCTTAACCAAGTGTTTCGCCGTACGATAGGTACGTGCCCAGTGTCCACTTCCACCACATCGATAGCATTTATTTTCTGAGCCACATGCTTCTGGCACTTCATGCCTCTCATCCTTCCTTTTCCCCCTCTAGTAGTCATTTTTCTTTGATGAATGATTAACACCAAGAAAAGATTTTCTTTTTTTTACCATTATCATGACCTTGACCATGACCATGACCACGACCACGACCACTATCACGATCACGACCATGACCTCGACCGGGGTCACGACCTTTTTCACGCCTGGAGTAGTGGGCGTACACCTCATTTACTTTGGGGAGTGGTGCAGCGCCAGTAGGCCGATTCTTGTGATTTTTCATTAACAAATCATTAATTTGTTCAGCCACAAGAAGATGAGCAATCAAATCACAATACTTCGTGAAACCTTTCTCTCGATACTGCTGCTGCAGGAGCACATTCGAGGCATGAAAGGTGGAGAACGTCATTTCTAGTTTATCAGATCACTAATCGTTTCTCCACATAGTGTCAACATAGATGTAATTCTGAACATCGCAGAATTTTACTTCATAACTAATTTGAAATCTTGTAGCCTTAGATTGATCCATTCGTGTCATGCTTTTGGGAGGAAGACCATCTTCAGGTGGTCATACCTTTCTTTCAAGTTTTTCCATAAAACAAGCAGATCCTTAATAGTAAGATAATCAATCTTTAGGGCCTCATCAAGTTGATTACGCATGAATATCATAGCGTTGACATTTTCTTGGTTGGATGCTTTATTTTTTTTCGTTAAAGGTGTCTCCAAGACCCACAAGATCCGATGGGATTTCAAAGATTCTAAGACCCATGATAGGTAGTTCTTGTCCGAAATATCGAGGGCAACGAACTCAAGTTTTGTAAGGTTAGCCATAAAATAAAGAGAATAAACATAGTACCTTAGCCTTCGAAAATTTCTTGAGACGGCAGTAGCCTCTTTGATAACGTATTATAAAATAATAAACTAAAGCAAGAATATTTGTAGAGAAAGAGAGAAGAGAGTTCTTATTTCTTTTCAGGGATTATAGAAAAAAATTAACTTGGTGTTAAAGTCACACCCTAAAGTTTCACTTAAAGATAAACATCCACAATATTTGATAATATCCATAACAACGTTATTATTTTATATTTTTTTTCTTTAAATATTTGGTATTTAGAATTCAATGCAATCCATGTTCTATCGCCCGTTACTCTTAACTTATCTCCAATACAATAAGGAACGTGGCGTTTAGTGCTATGAAAGTTGAGATTTACACGCAATTTGTGAAACATTCATTAGACATGCCTAACTAATTAACTTTTCTTCACGTGTTGGTCAAACAATAGAATAACAATTATTATCTGTATACATGATTGAGGTGCCGGTGTTTTTTTCTTTTATTAAATGAAAAGAATATTTTGGTCCCTCAACTTTACTATTTCTTGCGTTTCACTTCATGTATGATTTGGACTTTGGAGTACAAAAAGTCAAATTATCTAAACATGATTTTAAACATGTAGAACGTACAACATAAATGTATTTCAATAATTCTCACCTAATATTTATGGCATGCGGACAATCACATAGCTAGTTTAATAGCGTATATTTGTTAAATCATTAAAATTATTCAAAGTCATAGGCGAATAGTGGTAGAGACAAAAAAAAGTAAAATAATAATAATTCATCATCTATTATACATTAAAAATAATTTTCTGGCAAAGAGATTCGTCCAAACAATCTTGCGTCCCCTAGCTCCTCTGAACCTCCTTTCATCCCCTAATTCCTCCCCTACAGGTGAATGGATTAAAAAAATATGTACACATACTTTAATTATCTAAAAATTAAATATATTTATCTCAAAATTACAAGAACGAGATCATAAATTATGAACAATCAGGCTACCAAGTGTATAATGATTGTACTTCATCCTTCTATTCTTCTCTCTCCTGCTTTTATTATGCACCAAAGCCATGAATGTCACTAAATCTAATAGAAAAGAGAAAAATTAACATTAGATAGTTAGACAAAAAAAGATGAGAAGCAAAAGGACAAGTTTCACTTCTTTGTTTTAGAGAATTGGAAAATTACGGCTCAATATCTTTGGGTGATTTAATTTATAAAATAGTCAATAATCCAATAGGTTTTTGTATATTTATACTTATATATACATATAACATACATATAATATAGATATACTATACTTATTTATACATATCGGTGTACAACAACAACAACAACATACCCAGTGAAATTCCACAAGTGGGGTTTCGGGAGGATAGTGTGTCTTGTGCTTCTTACCGCTACCTAGGAAGATAGAGAGACTGTTTCTGATAGATCCTCGACTCAAATAAAAGCTTTCAAAGCAAATAGAAAAAAAAATCAACATGACAAACGCATCAGTGTACAAATTTTATATATTTAAGCTACTACTAGTAATTAAGTTAGGCGAACAGTAAATGAGTCCAGAACCAAAATACCCCAAGAAAAAAAACTGTGACAGAAATACCTTTAACGCAGTATTTTACTGCGTTAAAGGACTTAACCGTAATGGTGCGGTTAAGTCCTTTAACGCAGTAAAATACTGGGTTATAGGACCTGGTAAAAAAGTTTTGGTCAACTTTTGGTCAACTTTTTTTTTTTTTTTTGCAACACTTAGTGTTTTTTTTTTCCATACTTTGACCAACGATTAGTCGTGTGTCAAGACTCCGAAAAGTCAATATTTTATATAGAACCTGATATTTTTTTCTGCGTACAATAATGTAGGTTCAATACATCAAAGATACTTAAACGTTCGGATCGTTATTTTAGGGCTTGAAAAGGTGCCCGAAGTAAGTTTTGTTTGAAAACTTTAGGTTAAGTGTTCTATATACATAGACCTCCACTTTAGGTTAAGTGTTCGAAATAAAGTTACACATTAAAAAATAACACACTTAAGGAACACTTAGTGTTTTTTTTGCATAAAAAGATCGCAATATCTTATTATTTTTAATAAATCATTTTTTTGCAACACTTAGTGATTTTTTCCCATACTTTGACCAACGATTAGTCGTGTGTCAAGACTCCGAAATGTCAATATTTTGTATGGAACCTGATATTTTTTTTCTGCGTACTATAATGTACGTTTAATACATCAAGGATACGTAAACGTTCGGATCGTCGTTTTAGAGGTTGAAAAGGTACCCGGAGTAAGTTTTGTTTGAAACTTTAGGTTTAAGTGTTTTATTTTTTAAGGTTTTGATTTAAGCGTGTTATTTTTTAATCAAGACATAATTTTATTTTGAATATAAATCTAATTCAATTAGATAAAAACGTATTTAAAAAATATAAAAAATACAGGAAGAAAAACTAGTTGTAAAGTGATCAAACTTTAGATGGTCATAACTTTGCGCTCGGATTACGCGATTTTTTCTTTGATCTTGCGTATTTTTTCGAGATCTATGCGAACAAATCACGCGCAAGGCGGTTTGGCCGAGCCCATTTTTAAAAAAACACTTGTTATCCTATTCAATTTCAATTTTCCCCCAAATTGGCTTGAAGTTTTTAGTTTTCTTTACTTATAATATGATGAATTGATGATACACAATAGATTTCAACGTAAAAATCCCGGGGCAATGTAGCTGTGAATGTTAATTTCACTTTTGCGGTTTCAATTTTCCAAAATATAGCTGACTAATTTTCTCGACATATAAAATTGACTAAAATAAGCTTCGGGCACCTTTTAAATTCCTAAAATGACAATCCGAACATTTATGTATCCTTGATGTGTTGAGCCTACATTATTGTACCCAGAAAAAAATATCAGGTTCTATATAAAATATTGACTTTTCGGAATTTTGACACACGACTAATCGTTGGTCAAAGTATGAAAAAAAAAAACTAAGTGTTGGAAAAAAAAAAAAAGTTGACCAAAATTTTTTGTTTTTGTTTTTACTGCTTCTATAACGCAGTAAAATACTGCGTTATAGAATTTTTTTTTTTTGCCGGGTCCTATAACGCAGTATTTTACTGCGTCAAAGGACTTAACCACACCGTTATGGTTAAGTCCTTTAACGCAGTAAAATATTGCGTTAAAGGTACTTTTGTCACAGTTTTTTTTCTTGGGGTATTTTGGGTCAACCCCTTTTTTTTGGGGGGTATTTTGGTTCTGGACTCACAGTAAATTTACCTAGGAAGGCCTTAGGAATTTATGGTGTGGCACGGGGATAATATCCCAACTGCGACCCGAGTCTTATTAGAAAACGTTAATTTTCTAAGTTCTTAAAATTAAAAGGATTAAAATATAATAATAATAATAAATAAATAAATAAAGGAATAATAATCTTATGAAAACATTACTTTACTTTTGTTGTACTCTAGTGATAACCTTTTGATAATAATGCAAGAAAACTAGTATCAAGGTAAATAAACAATGTTATACTGCTTTCAAACGAGGCATTGATACTCTGAAATGTCACGCTCCAAACAAAAGCTGGCACGTGATGGTGTTGGCTTACACCAAGTGAATTATATTAATTTATCTATTCATTTTACAAATATTCATATGCATGAAACTTTACATATACATTTTGAAAGTTTTATCTTAAACATTTGGTATGAGTAATCTCATCATAAACTCAAAATATAGTTAAACTCATAGCTAAAACATAAATGCGGAAATAATTAACACCATCATGTATAACATGAGAAATAAAAATTAGAGTCCTCATGTACATAATTAAGCCTCCCACCATGTTCCTGAAACCTGTAAGAACCAGGGGCGGAGCAAGGTAGGGAAAGGGGTTCATCCAAATCCATTCGGCGAAAAATTAAATTGTATAGATAAGGTCACTTTTTATGTATATATAATATATGTTGAACCCCTTGGCTTATTCATGTATTTACTTATTTATATTTTTGAAATTTTTTGGTGAAAATCCTGACTCCGCCATTAGTAAGAATGTACATGAGAATGATGGCACGAGACATAAATTCCAACTTATCCTAAAGAATAATATTTATAATTCTTATGAAAGCAGTTGAGTGATTTAAGAGTTCTTCGAAACTTAATTCGATTTAGGTGCATATTAGAAGATCCTAAGTCTTTTTTTGAATTAAGAAAACCTATTATTCTTATGACCAAACAAAACTTTAATAAAAGGTATAGCAACAATAAAATGAATAAAGATATGACAAAAAATTTAACTTTAGGAACGAGCTAAATTGAAATTCATAAAAGAGAAATTGTGCATCATCTTTCTGAAACTCGAAAGCCTTTTTAAGGATTTAAGTTATATATTGATAGCTAAAATTTGTCTGCATTATCGGTGCATTTTAATATGTGATAGCATATTAGTTATCTTTTAACAGATTATTATGTTTATCATGAGATTATCGATACGTAATTACCTAATAAAACCTAATTGAGTTAAAAAATAATTTATATCATTAGTGCCATAAAAGTTAAACTCAAAGTTAAAATAATAGGTCACCATTAATTAGGCTGTGGTCTTACATTTTCTCATAAGATTTTCAATTTGCTCAAAAAGAATCTCTAAATGTGGTCTAAAGTCCATAAATTGCAACAAAAATAAAAAGATGGTCATTTACTAAACAATCATCCAAAAAGAATAACGGACGAGAATTTCTGGTATATTTTCCCTTTGGATACTTTCATCCATTTAGATTATATTACATGCTCAAATCTTTTGAAATCGATTACGACTCACTATTTTGAGAAAAAAATAAAATCTAGTGGGACATTGACGACCAACATATCTAAGCTTACTTTGTGTTTTTATGATAAGATTTTGTTTTTTTCATGGTTTAGGAACCCGCAAATTCTTTTTGCGTAATTAAATACTCCTCTTCTGTTTAATTTCCTTGTTAGAATTGGTCTTGGCAATAGAAACGGAAAGCGTGTATGATCAAACAATAAATGTGTTGCCTTTTTAGCTGGGGCGGATATACTTTGTTGTCACGGGATATCACTTGGTCGAAATCTTTCACTATAAGCAAAACAAAATATTTGGGTACAAATATAAAAAATAACATTGCTTGTCATTATAATAATTTATTCATTTGTTCGATTCTTCAAATTTAACATCGTTTGCGAAAATTTCTGCTTATGACACTTCATTTTTAATAAAAAGAAATGTTAAAAAAGTGAAGAAAGACAGATACAAACAAGAATCATAACCATACACAGGCTTTGTTCTTCAATTGGGGAATAAAATTAGCCACGTTGTTCATTTAAACCTCGACGTCCTTCTAAAGCTATATCATCCAATGTCTCAGTTCAAAAAAATATGTGTTTGACATAGAAACAATTCACAGTCTAAAATTGTATATGAGTTACAGAAGATTGTTCTCTCTCTGTATTCTTTCTTCCCTTTTTTTTTTTTTTTTTTTTGTGAAAATTCGCCATCCTTTAGGTTGTGATTAGCATTATCATATTCGATTCAAAATAATACAGATATTTTGTTTACAGAAAATATTTTCCAGAGTTGAGTAGTGGTCCATCTGGAGTATCCATCATCATATCGTGTTACATTGAAAGCCTCAAATTATTAAGACATATACACAAACAATATCGAAGCTTTATTAACCCCTGTGACATGCTTGCTCATTTTTATACAAAGTACAATATTAACAAATCTTGGTCTCCCTCGTACGATTAAACCGAATACTGATGATAGTGTTAAAATTCAACTGGAGATATTGTTTTTGGATAAATTTAAAGATAATTAAAGAAAGCGGGATGTTGGGATTTTCAGGTAAGATGAAGCTTGATTAGTTCGAGCCTCATTGTAGAACTATGAAGCATCAAACAAGAGTTACAATTAGCAAAAGAAATGAGATATAAAGAATTGAAAGTAGCAGCGGATCGACTGCCTATTTTGTTGCGAACGTCAAGTTTATAAAAAAAAAAAATAAAAAAAAATGTAGATATGCATTATCACTCTTTTGCTATTATTGAAGATTGTAAATGTTTGTTGAAAGCAAATAAGACCTCCATTATACGCATCTAAAAGAGACATACGAAGGTGCAGATTTTTTGACAAATAAAGAATACATCCATAAAGACGATGTGTTAATTTTGGAATAGATGCGGTCAAGAAAATGAAGTTTTTACCCTCGACGGACTTAAGTCATATAGCTTAGGAAATATTATAAGAAATTTTAATTTGTTTTCAGTGGGAAAAAAAAAAAAAAAAACAGAGAGATACCACCAAATCTTGAAAACTTGGCTCCGAATATGACATCAATTGTAGAACAGATTTGTATTCAAGTGTCGGTAGATACATCTTCATCATTTGTCAATGGCTATAATAATGCAATTGGCAAAAAGACACAAAATTCCCACGTGCTTTTATAAAATTCATCTGTATGAGAAAGAAGTACATAGGACTGACACTGGTTCAATCAAGACGACATTTTTGTAAAAATTTGATCCATAATAGCATGGTTTAATCTCGAGAAAATGAGATCTTTTCAAGTCTCTTATAATTTGAATAGAAGAAAATAACTTTTTAAAATCTCTTATCTGTTTTTTACAGATCTCTTATGTTTAAAAAATGAAATCTTTAGTAAAAAGGTCATAAAACTAAAAAAAGCTTTATCATGGACTAAAAATTTATTTCTTCCATATAAAATCCAACATTAATTTATATAATATGGTTACCACTTTTGTTTTTTTTCAGATCAATAATATTACATAAGTTATACGGGAATTTATACGTTATTTATCCTCTTTTTTAGATTTCATAAAATTTCGATACATAAAACTTTCATTTATAATTCTAATTTGTCTTTTAATATTTATATTTTAATATAATTAGTTCTAGATATACTTCAAAGTGGGTGTAAGTGTAGAATTTCCATAATATAGGGAGTGTAAGTGTTTAATTTTAAAATACAGGGGGTATGTCCAAAAGTAAGTCATATTTCAGGGGTGTTTAGTGTAATTAACCCTAAAATAATATTAATTTAATCTCAAATTAAACAAGTGATGAATTTAAGAAAATTTAATCTAAAATAATTCACCTAATACCTTGAACCAAACGGCCCTTTGAAGATAGATGTTGTTCCACATTCGATAAATATCATGTGTATACATATTATGGATACGTTCGAAACTTTTAAATTGATATGTCATGTATTCATCAATAAATTGAAATTTTTTTGTCACAATTTATGTGGAATTTTTTCTTTACTCCATCGCAAAAAGAATATCGTCGTCCTTGTAAAATTTAGATAGAGGAAATATTACTTTTCCTAACTTGTATTTCCGGGACAAGATTTTCGATTAAGGATCTTCTTTTCTATATATACAGTAATACAGTATACTATATGGTACTGTATTCCCAATATCAAATATGCTAATTGAGCTGGATGCACGAGCAAAATTATCCACGAAGCTTTGATTAATATGTTGACTATACGGCTATACCGTCCCTTGCATGATAGTTTCTGCAGCTTCACCTGCATTGGTTTCGAATTAAGTTAGAGGTGGGATTCAACATGACAAAAAAAAGATTTTTAGCGTTGAATCCATTATATTTTTATATTATAATTATGGATTCAAACTAATCATTTATTGCAGTTTTAATGATGTTTTTTTACGCATAAATTTATGTTTGCTTTGAAAATACTAGGTTCGGATGAACCGGGCGCAACAACTCTACGTCCACCCCGAAAAATAGAGGATTCTCATAAAAGCTAGGCAACTAAGAAGAAGAAGAAGCGAAGGAGGCGATAATTTTTGTATGACAAAGTTTGCTTACACTGATTACCAATTAAATAATTCGAAAAGTTGGATATAATTTAAGGGTGAAAACAGGCTACCGGGTGCAATTCCCACATTTTTATGGTAGTTTTCGCAAAACCGCAAAATTTCATTAATTGTTCTAATTAACGCTTCTTTCAAGTGTGGCGCCAAATCTATTCCATTAGACTATTGTCCAATAAAATTATAGTGAGATTTATAGTTTTTTTTTTTTTTAATCATAATTCTTGCAACATTCGAGCAAATTTTCGGCCAATTGTTCCTGCATTATTGTAACAACTGTTTACTTTTCTATATTTTCAAACTACTTACCACACTCAAGTTTGTTTTTTTCACCTTAAGAGTTTGAAAAAACGTTCCTCCTAGTAATCTTGATCATATAGAAAAAGCTTTAGAATAGCAAGTACTATTTTTAATATCAGAGTGATATCTCCTCATCAAGGTCATATAATATCCGCTTGTAACAAAGAGATTATTTTCACAAAAGGCAAGCTCACTCTTGCATTCAAAATCTTCACACTGCTGATTGATTAGAGAGACCAACCCAGCCCTAGTACGAAGAAAATGTTTAGGCACAATTGAAAAAGTGGTAGTTTTATGACTTGTAGTTTGAAGACAATCACTAGTGTCGTAGCAAAATCATAGAGTTAGAGAATAAAAATGTACAACAACATAACTAATCTAATAGTATAATCTAAACCCGTCAACCGGTTCGGTTTAACTGGTTCAAACCGGTAACAGGACCGGTAAAACGGGAATCGGAACCGGAACCGGTTCCGGTTAACCGTTTATTAAATACCGGTCCGGTTTCGATTTTTTTGGAACCGGAACTGGTTAAACCGGTAAAACCGGTCGAATTATTATTATTATTTTTTTTTTTAATGTAGCCATCGGGCTCCTTAGTTGGACCGTTGGCCAACGGTCCATTTGCAAAAATGGCCGTTGCCAAACGGTCCCAAACCCACTTTTTGGCCCCCCCAACCCCCCAAACTTTTTTTTTAACACTTTAACCCATCCCCCACCCCTATATAAACCCCTCCCCATTTCTATTTTAATCCACACCAATTCACTCTTCTCTTTCTCTCAATCTCTCAATTATAGTTACTTTGCAATAATTAGCCACTTTAAATTTCTCTCAATTAAATATTATAAAGTCTTATTATAGTTTCAATTATTAATTTTGCAATTATAATATTGTTGGTGGAATTGGTGATTTTGCAACAATCCGAACTAGCTTTGGTGGATTTGCAATTCTAGCTGCCTTCACTTTGTTGGAAATTAGTCCGGTAATTTGGTACCTTTATTCTAACTCTATCTTTATTTTTCGCAATTTAATTTACGCAATTTAATTTGTTGCAATTTATTTTCTTGTGATTTATTTGAGTGTGATTTAAATTAATTCTATTTAATAATGTCGAAGAGATTTAGACGTGGTGCCGGTAGTAGTGGTATTGTTAGAGGTGGGTTTAATGAGGAAACATTTGTGGAAGAAACACCTAATTTAGGTATTGATGTTGGTGGAAATAATCCACTTTTAGATCATGAGACAATGCAACAATATTATAGCGACACTTTTAATGAAATTGATGATGATGATGAAACACAATCCCCCGAAAATCCCATAGGAGATACAGGTCCTGCACAATCACATACACAAGATAAACCGCCTAGAACTCGTAAGCCAACCGCTAAAATTTGAAAATTTATGACTAAGGATAAGGAAAGCCAAACAGCTAAATGTACCCTATGTGGACAAGTATTTGGTTTTAGGCAAGGAACTAGTAAGGATGGTGGAATGGGTACACTAAATGGTCATATGAGAAAGAAACATATGGATGTTTGGGGAGAGCAAACGGGTTCAAATGTGGGGGGTATTCAAATGACGATAGACCCACGAACCGGTAAATTTTTTATGTATGACAAGAAAAAAGAGCGTGTAGAAATAGCTAAAATGGTAGTTTATAATTGTTACCATTTTTCTTTCCTTCGGGTTTAGGGTTTGTTACTTACATTAAACGTTGTTATAATCCGTTATTTGAGGGTATTCCTAGAAGTACTTGTAGAGCGAATATTATAGATTTGTATAAAAAATATAGATTTTATTTGCGTCATGTATTTAATTCTTTAAATTGTAATGTTTTTCTTATCGCTGATTTGGGTCTTAGTCTTAACAAGTTAGATTTTTTTGCTATTACATGTCATTGGGTTGATGATAATTGGATTATGCAAAAAAGAATTATAGCTTTTTTATATGATGAAGGGAAAGGTCGTCACGATGGAAAATTTTTAGCGGATTCAATGTCTACTATTATGAGATTTTTTAACATTTATAGAAAAACACTTTGTATTACTTTGGATAATGCTTCTAATAATACAAAGGCGATTGGTCTTTTAAAAAGAGAATTAAACCCTCCGCTAAAAAATATTTTTCATGTGAAATGTATTTGTCACATTTTAAACTTAATTGTTAAAGATGGTCTTGTGTGTTTTGACGATTCTATTCAAAAAGTTAGAGAGGCGGTTGCGTTTCTTTTTTGTAATGCTAATAGGGGAAGACTAAGAGATTTTAAGAATTGTTGTGTGGAAAATAACCTTAGACCTAGGAAAATTCAAGTAGAAATTGAGATTAGGTGGAACTACACTTACATTATGCTACAACAAGCATATGAGTATAGGATTCCCATACAACAAGTTCACAACAAATATAATATTAATTATGATGATTGGTTAAATTTTACGGATTGGGAAGATGTTAAGGAATGTGTTGAACTCTTAGAAATTTTTTATAATGCAACTCTTGCTTTTTCTAAACAATTCTATCTCACGGTAATCAAAATTTTAGCCTACTTAGCGGAAATAGTTAGAGTTTTATAAGAGTATAAATATAAACCCGGTTATCAAGCGGATATTTTTGATATGACAACAAAATTTAAGAAGTATTTTTTCCCATCTCAACTTTATTTATATTGAGTTCTCTTTTAAATCCCTGTTTAAAAGTGTCTTATACTAAAGCATTGGTTAATCAAATTTATACATTTTTAGAAATTTAAGAGGGAGTTGAACCATCTTTAGCTGAAGCCGACCTCGCTATTGATGCCGAGTTTAGAAATTTTTTTAGTCATTATTCTAATTTGGAAGAACATGTTACACCCGTTGCTCCACGCCCTACTACTTCTCAAAGTAGCAAAAAGGGCTTGTCGGGTTTGTCGCATTTAAAAGTTTTACATTCACGTCCAACTCCTTTTTGTAATGCAAACTTTAATGAATATCACTTTTATTTGATGCAACCAAATGTGGATATCAAGGATGATTTGGACGTCTAGCATGGTGGAAGAAATACAAGGCAAGTCATCCGATACTCTCAAGAATGGCTCGAGATATCCTTACGGTTCAAGTATCAACTGTGACTTCGGAGAGTGCATTTAGCCAAGAAAGACAACAAATTGGAGACCATAGACACTCATTATCCGGATTTAGCTTGCAAGTACTAGTGTGCATTTGCGATTGGATTAGATCGGAGCGACGCAACCAAAACTTAGAAGCGGTGGAAGGCGAAGAGGAAGAGATTGAAAATTTGATAGCAAGTGGAGCGGACCAAATGGAAGACTTTGAAGATATCTCCATGGCCAAATATGATATGGGAAAAATTAACCAAATGATTGAGAATTGGTGATTTTATTATTCTACTATTTCCTTGCAACTCATGTATTATTTGCAAGTTAAAAAAAATTACAACTTGCAAATAAATGTTATCCAAGAATGGATAAAATATATGGCTCATTGAACTTTCTTCTATTTACTTGTGTTCATATTTTTACTTATATTAAGTTAGGAATATACCTAAAATATACTAAGAATATACTTATGATATACATCTACTTAAATTAAAAACTAGAAAGTTATATACTTGAAAAATAACTAAAATATACTAAGAATATACATATAATATAAATATACTTAATTTATAAAATACGAATTTATAAACTTAGAAAAAAATTAAGCATATATATATATATATATATATAACCTAAGTATATTGATATATATAAGTATATTCTTAGTATATTTTAGGTATATGTAGTATAACTTAAGCATATAACTAATATATATATATATATATATATATATATATATAACCTAAGTATATTGATATATATAAGTATATTCTTAGTATATTTTAGGTATATGTAGTATAACTTAAGCATATAACTTATATATATATATATATATATATATATATATATATATATATACACGTATATGCCGTATGCCCGTATTGTCGTTAGTCAAGTAAATATATAAACTTTACTTATAAACTTATATAACATATATAAATATACCTACAATATACTAATAAATACTATAATATATATATCCGTACAAAAAAAAAAAAAAAAAAAAGAGGTTTTGGACACTTTTGAACCGGACCGGTCCGGTTTCGGTTATAACTGGTAAACCGGAACGGGTGGCCGGTTCCGATTTTTAAACCGGAAACTGGCTGGTTTGTTAACCGGATACCGGTCCGATTCAAACCGGTTAACAAGTTTAATATAATACCATAAGTAGGGTTTGAGGAGGATAGGATGTACGCAGACCTCAGTCCTACCTTTGTGAGGCAGAAAGGCTATTTTCGGTAGACCCTCGGCTAAGAAGAAAATTAAAATGTAAAGCACTAAATTAGATGTTGCTTAATATTGGACAAAATATAACACCTACAAAATAGATTTGTCTTGTATTCATCAAATGAACAAGTTTCCAATACACTTCATCCCTTATTCTCTCACTTTGAAACCAATTTCTGCCAAAAACTAATGTATCAATCAAACAAGACAGCCTGACTATACAGTTAACCTATCATTTGCACAAACAAGAACATGTAGAGAAAAGGTAAGAAAAGAGAAAAATCAAGAATTACTGGTCTGGTTTACAACATTGTGATCCATTCCAGAAAAATTTAACATTCACTTCAAAGCAACTGATCCAGTCTCGAGGGGCTCGCTGATTTCAAGAAGCTCATTGCAAAGACCTGTGAAAACAACGGAATCTGTTTCGATAGGTTTAAATTTGAGTAGAGCTGAAGGAATCAAATCCTCCTCCTCAAGTGTTATAGCCCTCTCCCCGGCAGCTGGAAAATGGGGAATCACCCGCCTCTTAACAAGCACCGGATGTAACAATTCAAACTCTAAGCTTGGTTCCTTTAACGCCGAGCTCACAAACTAAAAAATAAAAAAACAAAAAAGAGAACAAAATATGAGGAAGAAAAATCTAAGAGAAAAAAATAAAAGTAAAAGCATGTGTATATGTACACGGTGACAAACACTTAACTGGAATATATAACATGTATATGGACACCAGATTACCAGTGAATGGAACAATAGATATGAAGAAAGAACCGCACAATAATAGCCTGTTTGGCCAAACAAATTGTAAGTTATGCTTTTCTACGTTTCTTTCTCAGTCGGGCACGGTTGTTGTTCTTGTTTCATAATAACATCAGGTTTAAAATTAGAGCCCTTCCTTGCATTGCCGTGAGTGACTATTTTTTCGCAAAATATATCCAACTTATTCGACATTTTTTTTCAGATGGAGATAAAACGTGGAACTCTCCAAAAACAATCCATTGTTTCCGTCAAATCTAACTGACAGAGTTCGGTAAATATTTTACGGAGACTAAAAGTGAACTTTTGGCAAACTTAAAGTACCAAAACTGTTAAGTGCATACTTAAAGGACTTTTTCAACCTACCCTCAAACATAGGGGACCATTTTTGTCATTTTCTCGCCACCAGATTACCAATGAATCATCACATTGGAACAAATAGATATGAAGAAAGAGCTGCACAATAAATCCAGAAATATACTCGGAAAATATGTTGACTTGGGACTCTCCATGTGTCGTATACCTAAACAATTATGGTGGCAGATAATCTATGTTGCTAGATTCTTCAAAAATGTCAATGGGCGAGTGTCAGATCCTCCAAACGTAGTGCATCTTTTGGAGGACCCGACACGGCACGGGTGCGGCAACATATTGGAGAGTTCAAGCAACATATCAGATAATATATTAAGTCTAAACAAATTGTAACTTTATGCGATTCTATGCTTAGTATTCTGGAAAGAAATGAAGTTTTTTTTTTGTCATTAAAAAAAAATGAAGCTTTACTTTTGAATCTAACCTAGGTTCTTTGAAGAGAATCCATTAAGTTCTTACCAATTTAGATTTAGTAATTTGACCATACATATATAGTAATAAAAATAAAAGGCAAAGTACAAACCTCATAAAGTGCACTAGTTGGCTCAGAAGGTAGAAAGACACCTTGAAGCAATACTCCATCTGGAAACTGTATTCGGATAATGGATTTTGTGTACTTCTTTCTTGCAGCTTTTGCTTGCTTTTCCCGATAAGATTTAGGAATCAATAATTTCGACTCTTCTAGTTTCTTCCTCTTCATCTCTGCCTCTCTTCTCAATTCCTCGCTTGAGAGGTTAAAGAACGAGTCAGGTAGCACAATTTTTGCTGCTACGCTCTCGGAAACAGAAAAGAACACCTTAATCTGTTGGTAATAGAAATAAAAGAATGTCATAGGCAGAAAATGGCGCGAGTGCTGAGCAAAATGTCATACGAATAGGATATCACTATGTAGTTTCAAAAGTCTTCAGAAGTGTTAAACGTAACTTAACAAAATTAAGCTTGACCGTATTCATCAAAGTAGGTAATGTTTCTGTATTCACCAACATTAAGCTATGACCACATTCACCATAAAACTATCTTCTAAACTTCTATAGAGGCAACATAATTGTTCCATTTTCAGAAGAATAGACATACACATAATGAATTAATTCTAAAGCAAAATTCATGAAGTTTGATCACTACACAAATGGTAAGAAACAACAACATACCGAGTATAGTCCCACAACGGTCTAGGGAGGGTGGGTGTACGCAGACCTTACCCCTACCTTTGTGTTGGGTAACCTAATGTTATTCACTCTTTTCATCTCTGAAAAATGATTTTTTATATACTGATACGCAAAACTGCGTGAAAATAGAAGACATTGGTTGAGGTTTCTAGGCATTGTTAGGTTGTTCTATAACCAGGACTAGCACCTATTACAGGAAGTCCAAGGTAATTAGACACTTGAAGCACCTTGAAAGCAAGGTGGGTAATTATTTCAAAATTACTAGTGTGAAAGGTGGCAAGTTATCCGGCATCCAAGGGTGTGGCCAAGTGGTCAATCAAGTGGGAGGAAAACCATGAGGTCTCAGGTTCAAATCCCACCGGAGACAAAAACACTAGGTGACTTCTTCCACCTGTCCTGGCCTTGGTGGCCAGAATTTACCCGTTACTTGCTGCTGGTGGGAGGTAGCGGGTATCCTATGGAATTATTCGAGGTGCACGCAAGCTGGACCGAACACCACGGTTATTTAAAAAAAAGTGCTGCCAAGTTATCTAACATGCAACCTTAGGATCCTAGGAGATAAGATGTGAAAAGAGGGTATGGAGCTGAGAAGCAACCCTGTGTCGGGGTTTGGAACCCAGAAAAATTCGAGGAGAGGCTACTTTTAACTCTTTCAAAAAATCACAGTCCTTGAAGACTAGCTCATACATGAACAGTGATGAATAGAATGAAGAAGTACTTCTAAGCTGAAACAAAGGTCATCAAATGCTTTGACATGCTCTTTCTTTTCTCTCTTTTTTTATATGTATCTCTTAAGATGCTTGAAGGGAAGCATTGGGGCAACGGTAACGTTGTCTAGGTATGACCTATAGCTCATGGGTTCAAGCTGTGGAATCAGCTACTGATTTTGCATCAGGATAGGTGGCCTACATAGTTGTACCCCTTAGTGTGTGGCCCTTCCACGGATCCTCCGTGAACGTGGGACACTTCGCGTACCAGGCTGCCCTTTATTTTTTATCTCTTAAGTGGTCAAAAGTTTTGCTAATTTAATGTAATTATTGTAGCTTTATTTTATTTTGGAAACTTGTGTGGCTTATAGAAAGTATGATTTAACGTAGGAAACTGTCGGAACTGATTTAATGTAATTATTGCAGGTTAAAAGTCTTTTCTCTCTTCTTTTATATGTATCTCTTAAGATTCTTGAAGGGAAGCATTGGGGCAACGATAACGTTGTCTAGGTATGCCCTATAGGTCACGGGTTCAAGCTGTGGAATCAGCTACTGATTTTGCATTAGGATAGGTGGCCTATATAGTTGTACCCCTTAGTGTGTGGCCCTTGCACGGATCCTCCGTGAACGTGGGACACTTCGCGTACCAGGCTGCCCTTTATTTTTTATCTCTTAAGTGGTTAAAAGTTTTTGCTAATTTAATGTAATTATTGCAGCTTTATTTTATTTTGGAAACTTGTGTGGCTTATAGATAGTATGATTTAACATAGGAAACTGTTGGATCTATATTTAAGGCAGCATATTCGAGTTGAAGTTGAGACAGATAGTCATGCCATCGCGTCAAAAGAAAAGGAAGAAAACAAAAATATAAGGAAATAAAAAGGAGTACAAAGACAGTGGGTGTTACTTGCTAGTCACATCCCAGCTACGTGAACCTGAGCAGCACAAGAATCTCCTACCCCTCCCCCCCCCCCCCACACACCCCCCAACCCCCCCCCCCCCCCCAAAAAAAAAAAAAAAAAAAACTCAATAATTAGTTATTTTTGCCAATCTTGCTTATGGATAAATTAGACTGAGAAACAAATTGTTACAACAGATTGTGAGTAATGTAGCTTTCTTTTGGTTGAAAATAATGTAAAGCACTGGGTTTTATAAAAAAACGATAAAAACATCATTAATTAGCAAACAACTAAAGGAATTTTAGTTCGAAATATCCAGCGTACTCCCACTAAAACTTTCTTTCCTAGTATAGATTTATAAAACAACTATGCCTTAGTCCCAAACAAGTTGGGGTCCTGGTACAGATTCATACATACAGAATATGATCATAATTCAAAAAGCTGTGTATCATTTGGCTAAAAGAGGCGGGGTGATAACTCCAGTTCAAAATGCTAAAAGTAGCATTTGAACTACATAAGTAGAAAACACCTAAACAAATAATACTGAAGCTTCAAATGTTATTTATCATTCCTAGTCACTTGATCCAAGGGCCTAAATTTATTGGTTGATTGCAGACTCAGTAATAATTCTTCACCAAATGTTTTATTGTCCTCAATGTTATAAGACGAACAAACTTGTGGTAAATTCTCAACAGAAACTAAATGATGAGTATAGGGGGCAACATTTAAAATATCTAATTGAATATAGCAAAATGTAGTATATTTATAGCTTATAACTGTAGCAGCTAGGTAAAATCTCTTATAACATCCAGTTAGTTTATACATTGGAAGACATAAATGACATTACTTTGACACCAAAGAGTAGTTTTATGTTTATCATGCATTGTGATAACATGAAAAACATAAATGACATGCTCCATCAATTTCATAGATTCTAATATCTCAGACAATAGATTTGACTCATTCAACTTCACGACAAATTTCAAGCATAATTCATTGGATTATTCTTTTGAAGATTTTGTTTTAGACATCCAAGAGAAATATTGTGGTAAAATCAAAAAGTGAGGTCCCGTCTATGTCCAGTGGATTGATAAACATAAAGAAAGTTATGGAATCAATGCATCCAACAGTTCATCTCAGAAGCAATACGCAAGAAAATGAAGGGAAAAGGTATAAAAATCCCCCTAAACTTGTTCGGTATTTTCAGTTACACACTTACTCTTTGTGAGGGTCCTATGACCACCCCCCCCCGGGACTATTTTGAAGTTGTCAACAATAGTGCTATTGATGCACCAATTTCAAGTGTTATTCCACTTTCTCTAAAACATATTATGTCCAGTTGAATAATACACCAAACTAGAAGCTATAGTACCCCGACACAAAAATAGCAGAATTTCCTCATTAATTGGCTAATAAGAAATAAAGTAGCCTTTAATTTTTTAAGAAGTTATGGAGTTAATGCTATATCAGGATGACAACGCCATTCATCAATTCGCATGAGAAAGGGCTTTACTTGATGAGAAGGATAAGTAAAATAGCCAATTCATGATGACCTCCTTGATGGATGAGTTTGGACAGTTAATTCATACAGAAAAGGATATTGAAGGTGTTGTTAAGAGATTCTATATGAGACTCTTAGGAGCTGCTCCCACCCAACTACATGCAATCAAGCTAGAAGTGATGAAAGAGGGACCTATCTGATTAGAAGCCAGCACAGCAATTACAATTAATAGCATCTATTCCCAGGGAGGAGGTTTTTACAGCTCTGAGTAGTATTGGTGATAGAAAAGCCCCAGGGTGTGATGGTTATAATGCTTTGTTCTTTAAAAGAACCTCGCTGATCCTTGGGAATGACATAACAGAAGCAGTTATTCAGTTTTTTGAGACAAGTCTCCTATGCAGGTCTGTCAATTGCACATCAGTCACCTTGGTCCCTAAGGGAAGAATCCTACCAGTATAAGATAGTATAGACTTATCTCATGTTGCTCAGTGGTATACAAGCTAATCTCAAAGATCCTCACAGCAAGAATGCAAAAGATAGTGGATTTCCTAGTTGATAAAGGTTTTGTTCCTGGAAGGTCCATAACTGATAATATCATTTCAATTCATGAGCTTGTCAAACGCAAATGAAAGGAAATAGATTTCTCCTAGATGTTTGATCAAATTAGATATGCAGAAGGCATATGATTCAGCGGAATGACCTTTCTTACAACAAATTCTGACTGGTTTGAATTTTCTTTTACAATTTGTTGAGTGGATTAGGAATTGTGTAACAACTGTCTCCTATTCTATCCTTGTCAATGGGAGACCAACTAAGCCTTTCCCAGAAGTTACAGATTGTTCAACTGGGGTTTGCAGATGATTTTCTACTCTTTTGCAGAGATGACAAAATATCAATCAAGTTGATGTATGACTGTTTTGAGGTGTTTTCATGTGCTTCTGGCCTTCTTGCAGAGAAGGATAACAGCTCCATCTATATTGGAGGCATGGACATGACAGAACAACTAGAAGTTTTGACTAGTCTGGGATTTCCTAAAGGAGATCTACCTATTAGATACTTAGGTGTTCCCTTGAGTACAACGAAAATGGGGGTGAGGCAGTATCAACCATTGCTTAAGAAAATACTTGCAAGGATTTCTGTCATATGCTGAGAGGATCCAACTCATCAAGACTGTTCTTTTTGCTATCCAAATATACTGGTCATGGATTTTCATCTTGCCTAAGAAGGTGATTCAAAAGATTGAATCAATTTGTAGGACTTATCTGTGGACAGGTCGCTGTAATCTATCAAGAAGAGCCTTAGTGGGAAAAAGTATGTACACCTAGAGTGGCTGGAGGCCCGAATATCATGGATATTACTACATGGAACAAGGCACCAGTGTGTAAATTACTCTCGAATCTTTGTCAAAAGAGGGATAAGCTATGGCTGAAGTGGATGCACACTTACTATGTTAAAGGGAGACAAATTTTAGAGTATGAACCTGGGCAGCCAGCTTGGATGACAAGGAAGATATGCAAGGCTAAGAACTACATGAATGAGGCAGGCATGAGGCCTGATGACTTGCTCAGGCTATCTTGCTTCTCTATCAAAGACATGTATGCTGAGTTGGGAGGTAGTTTTCCCAAAGTACGATGGAGGATGTCAATTTGCAACAATCTTGGGGCCCCTAGATGGATTTTCATCCTATAGTTGGCTATACATGGTAGACTGAACACCAAGGATTTACTAGCTAGATGGCGCATTCCAACAGATAAGCTATGTGAGCTCTGCAATGCAATGGATGAGAGCATGGACCACCTGTTATTTAGCTGTCACTATGCAGCCACTATTTGGGACAAGCTCCTGTACTGGCAAGGTATTTCAAGAAGGGCACAGAGTTGGTCTGATGAAGCGCAGTTGTTAATCTCTCAAGCAAAAGGAAGAAGTGCAGGGGTGGAGGTATATAGAATGACACTCGCTCACTGTGTATACTTTGTCTGGCTGGAGAGAAACCTGAGAATGTTTCAAAGCAAACAAAGGCAAGCTGACACCATCACAAGAGTCATTATACAGCAACTATTTTGTAGGGGTAGATTGAGGCCAAGGCTGGCCAGAAGTCTTGATGAACTTAACTACTTTTTTTTTTTTTTTTGACAAGGTAAATGTATTATTGGAAAAGGCACCAAGAAGGTACTCCAAATTACATCAGAAACAGACAGACCCTACAAGAGTAACAGATCACAAATTTCCAAGAGAATCCAAAAAGTCCATACTGATCCATTTTCTCTAAAATACTCTTCCTATACTATACGAACAATTGAGCAGACAAAGGTTCTTAATTCTAGAAATATGATTCTTTTTATTCTCAAAGCAAGCACTGCTCCTTTCTCTCCAAATAGTCCAAAAAATACACAAGGATGAGCTTAACTACTATCCGTAGCTAGCTGCTCTAGGATGAAGTATTTAGAAGACTGATGCAGACTATGATTGCTGTTATATCAAGATACTAGGTGTGTAGCCATGTAGGAGTGCATAGGGATTGAGTAGTTAACATCTAGGAGTGGGGACGCCCGGACTTAGAAAATTTTGTTTTGTTTTTCCTTGAGCTGTAAACATTTGGACTCGGTAATAAAATCATTTTAATAAACAACAAAAAAGATAGCCAAGGTGCTAAATCATGTTCAACTAAGATAAATAACAGGACGCCAAGGAAATTTTATCGCTGAAGCATCAAGAAAAGTAATATTAAATAGTATCCAAGAGTTTCAGTATTCAAGCACTAGTAAAACTAAAGCTATGACATTCTACACAGGAATTTAAGAGCATATGGAAACTAAAACACCAAACTATTATCAAAAGTAATCCAAATTCTACCTGTCTATCAATCTTCTTCGGCACGACCGGTTCACTTGCCTTAACTTCAGACACCGACGCCAACTCTTCAACTTTCTTCGGTTCCAATAGCGACACCACATTCTTAAGTACAACAAGTTGTTCTTCTTTCGGAACGTCCATCACAGCCCAAATTTCACCACCTTCTTCTTTCAACTCAAATCCAACAAATTCCAATAACTCCACTCCTCCAACAACATCACCTATAGCTTCCTTTATCTTCACATTTCCCATCCTTATTTTCCTAAACTTAGGATTCTCCGGTTCCTTAACGATATTCTTTAACAACTTTATAACAACCTCAACTGACCCTTCTTCAGGCTTTCCAGAAACATATAAACTAACACAACTTTCCAATTCACTTTTAACTTCAACTTTACTTTCAACATCACTACTTAAACAACTATCAACATGAATTGTCACTTCTTCTTCAGATACAAAACCACAACCACAAACAGGACATTCAAAAACATTTAATGAATAACCATTTTTGTTCCTTTCACCACTAGTAATTAACTCACCATATGGATCAAAACCATCCTTTCTTTCACTTCTTTCACTTTTAACCTCAATTCTTGAAACAGAATTACTTGGTTTTTGAGGTAAAGTTTGTGACTTTAAAGGTTGGTTTTGCTTATTTTGGGATGAAGGATCAAAACCATCCATTTTTTCAGTTTTTTCATCAATTCTTGAAACAGAATTACTTGGTTTTTGAGGTAAAGTTTGTGTTTTTAAAGGTTGGTTTTGTCTATTTTGTGATGAAATATTATTAACATGATTTGAAGAAGTATTAGATGAACTAGTACCTAATACTCTACCTTGACCTTTAAACTTACCTGATGAAGAAAATGAAACTTTTTTCATGAAACCTTTCATTTTATCCTTCATATCACCCATTTTTCAAGAATACCCTTTTCTTGAAATCAATATATCAATCAATTGGAATCAAATTCTTGAAAAAATTCCACTTTTTCCTCTGTATATTTTGTTTTTTTTGTGTATATCAAGAAAGTGAGAAAAGGGGTTCTTTTTTTCCTTAGATATCTTTGTTTTTGTGGAATTGAGATGTGAATCTAAGGAAAAAATTGGGGTTTTCTTGAAGGTTGAAATTTGGGAAGAAGAAACAAGGAGAAAATGGTGGAAATAACAGTTTTTTATTATTTATTTTTAAGAAATTTGAAATGGATTTTGTTATGGTGTGTTTGGGTGTAATGATCTTTAACACGGTATTTTTGGAATATGTGGTTGTTCATGTGCTGTGTGGGTCCCACCATAAGGAGTTTATGACGAATCCATATGTTACATTTGGTAGCTGATCAGAGTTATGCGGATATTAATAATACAGGGATTAGTTATGAGTGTCTGTGTATTATTTTATGTCAGGGTTAGTTATGCAGGGTTTAGTTATTCCACCTTTTATATTGCATAAAATAATGCATAGATTTCCTAATAACTTATATAAGTATTAGTTATGTGTGTTTTAAAATTGCAAATCAAATACCGTATTAATTTTATACTTGAACAACTTACCTCCTAACGAGATATACCAAACGTGGTATTACTTATGCAGGATTTAAGACCTACATAACTCACCTGCAAGCCAGGTATCAAACGATCCCAAAGAGGATTAACTATGTAGGGTTTAGTTAATGATGTATTAATTATTTCACCTTCTTGCACAAAAAATAATACATAAATTCTCCCATAATTTATACATGTATAGTTATTCGGGTTCTAAATTACAAATCAAAAATTATATTAATTTTATAAATAAATAATTTACCTTCTAACCGACCGTCAAACGTGATATTATTTATATAAGATTATATCTGCCTAACTCATCTCCAAATCGGCTACCAAATGATCCCTTAGTTTTTTTTTTTTATAAGAAATCTGTTACTTAATTGGATTGTGTTATTATGTCATGGCGCGTTTGGGTGGAATGTTCTTCAACACGGGATTTTGGAACATGGAGTTGTTCATGTGCTGTTTTCGCCACCTCAGCAGGCAGAGGTGGGTCACACCATACGTGCTCTAGGGTTTGGTAAATTGATTTGGGTGATTTGAAAATGGGGAAAAGGGTCAATAATATCCATCGACTATGCGAAAATAATTAGAGAAAAGACATCATTTGACCCCTGAACTTGGCATGAAAACTTAGTTTAGCAATTAAACTTAAATTGTATTTATTTACCTCCCTTAACAACTTTCAAGTTAATTAAATACCTATGCGGCCGAACCAGGTTGAGATCTAGGTTTTGTTCACCACTCGCCTGGTGATTGGTCCACGTCATTAAATATTTTTTTAGTTACTTTTATTTATTTAGTTTTTCTCTTTCTTCTTCATTCTTTCCCTATTTTATTATTTTATTAAAAATGGACCCACCGCAGCCACCACGCCACCACCATTAACTTAGCCTCCACCACACCACCACCGCCGCCACCACCACGACGCCAACCCCACCCCCAACCAAACAACCAAACCCACCTTCTTCCGCCCTCCACCCCCACCCCACTCGCAATGAAAAAAGAAAACTCAAATTTATTGTCATTTACCTCCATTATCATCAACGCTCCATCAACAACAATGACTACCTTTCGTCTTCCATCAACAACCATGGAACTCCAAAAATCCGGAAAAATCAACAACCATGGAACTCCAAAACTATCAATAACATTCTTAATTACAGAAAAACAAGAGGAAGCAGTGATAAAATAATCCAGCGGACACCCATTGAGATTAAGATAATAAAAAATCACCCCATCGAAAAAAATGGTGCCGGCGAACTTTAATCTTTCCTGCCAATTGAATTTTTTTTTCTCAACCTTTAATCTCAATTGCATTTTTTCTCTTTTGCTTATTTAATACCTGAAAGAGGCTATGTATTTAATGGAGAAAAGACATCTGGGAAGAAGACAAACATGAAAGAGGGAGAAAAAATGACCAAGAAAAATGGAAAAAGAAAAAGAAGAAATATTGCAATTTGGGGAAAAGACATCTGGGAAAAAAGAAGAAGAAAGAAGGAGACGGAGGGCGGGTTTGCGGGGGGGGGGGTTGGAAGAAGGAGAAAGGGAAAAGAATAAGAAAGAAAAGGAAAAAGTTAATTTAAAATGGAAAATAAAATATTAAGAAAAATCTTAATATATCATCCAATTAGAAGATGACATATCTACAGTTGGGACCAGTTGAGACCACTTTTAGTGTTATTTGTTTTTTTTCCACGCATTTTTTAAGAAATTGAGTGACACTTTCTTTCACTTCACCCGCTAAGGGCGTATTTAATTAACTTGAAAGTTGTTAAGGGGGTAAATAAATACAACTTAAGTTTAGTTCTTAAAACTAAGTTTTCGTCTGAAATTCGGGGGTGAATGATCTCTTTTCTCAAATAATTATTTAAGTCTTTCCTTAGACTTTCAGTTCATCATTATCCTTGACGTTATAAAATCAGTTAAAATATACCACTTCTCCGTTAGGATCTTCTGTCATGAACGATAGTCGTTTCGATCCTAGCTGATTTCAAGATCTAGGAAGTTAATATAATTTCTTTTTTTTTTGCCTTGCTAAAAAACGGTGTAGGTTGAGAATCGAATCTGTATGACATTATCTCATATGGTGTGACACATTAATGAGGTGGACGCCCTCAATCCTATTTTATCCCTTTCCCACTTCTTCTTTCACCGCCACCAGTCCACCGCTTCCCAAGTGCCCTCCCCAAAATTCAATGTTATAATTATTGCATTTTAAATAAATTTCTTAATACAAGTACGTTATTTGATCAAAAACTATTGGGTTCGGTTGAATTCCATATTCGGACTTCTAGCTCCGCCCATGTCCTCCTCCACTTCTAAAACATCAAATTTCGTCCTTTTTTGGGGCTATAGTTTCAACAACAACCCATTTTCAACCCTCAAATGATCATCCATAACCAAAATCAAACATCTTACTTGAATTTCCAACACATAATATCAATAATATGATGAATTTAAATCGGAAAATGTAACTAAAATAATAAAAATTTCAAAGGACGTAACAGGAACTATCGTGGGAATATATGATGCACGTCTCCTTAAATTTTGGAACAAAGGGAAAAACGCACTTAGGAAGACGTTTGAGTCTGAACAAGCTTTCTCCATTTCTTGATTTATTTTTTTGTCTTTGCTTATAATGTAATACTAGTTGACTTTGGACCTGTTCATTACTTGTTAATATAAGCTGGTTTCTATCTGATTGAAATTCTTTAGACAAGAATCCTATTCACGTTGTGAGATTGAATTTTTAAAAAGAAATAAAACTAGAAAACCATTAACACGTAAAAACAACATACAGAGATGAGTTCTTATGCTTAAGTATCACTCCCTCTATTCTAATTTATTTGTCATATGTTATTTTTTTTTTTTAGTCTGCTCCAAACAAAATATTATACTTGTTTAGAAAAAATTTATCAATTTGCCGCTACTTCGATTCAAACAGTAACCGTCGGTTACTGAATTTCTCCAAAAATATATTTGGGCTCAACTGATTCACCAAAGTGCTTGACCTTCAGAGCTACTTTTTAAAATTTTCATTTTAAAGAAAATGTTTTTCTTTTTCAAACTTCATGCCTAGTCAAATATCATCACAATTCACATAAATTGAGACGGAAAGGTAGCTAATTGAAAAGAAAAAAAAAACATTTTCAATTTTTTGTAGTCACTATAGTCCTCATACAACCAAAAGTGATTCAATGGATGAAGGACTGGAAGTGTTAACCACCACTTAAATCTCAATTAGGGAGAATATACAGCCTCTGTTTTATCCAAAGTACAAAATTGGCCAAAATTGAATTGACATGAAATTCATTGTACTCAATATACACAGAGACAGTGCATTATAAATTTCTAGTCATTAGAGTTGATGAAACTTAGAATTTCAGAACGGTTCTCAATGATTATTAACTACTAATAACCATAATCATGATTTAAAACTACATGTCCTTTTTATTTGATCAGTCACAGCAACCATTGAAGGCCTTTTATTAGGATTCTTGAAAGTACAACAAATTGCTAGTTGTAACAATTGAACCGTTTGATCTCCAAAATTCTTGTAATTTTCCAGCATACTCTTGTCAAAAACATCCATAATAGGCCTTTCTTGGAACATTATTCGAACCCAACTAGGCAAATCAATCCCTTTGTGCTTGCCAACGGCGTCTAACGGGGCCTTACCGGTCAATAATTCCAACAACAGGACACCGAAGCTGTAAACATCTGATTTTTGAGAAACGTCGTAGGCATATCCCACTTCTGGTGCCTGATAGCCCACGTTGAGCACAATTAACATGGTGTTTGGCATGAAAAGTCCAAATAATCCTTGATCTGAGAGATGAGCATCGAAAGAATTGGTGAGTAGAACATTGGATGACCTTATGTTACCATGGCAAATGCCAGGACCCTGAGAATGGAGAAATTCGAGACCACGAGCAACTCCATAAGCGATTTTAGTCCTTACTTCCCATGTGAGTTGAGATTTCTTAGCCACTCCATTTTCTATGTAACATGTCAGGTGAAGAAAAATTAAGGAATAAAGTTGTTTGTCAAGAATGTAGTCAGAAAGATTATGATAATAAAACTGATGCATGTTTACTACTTACTAGTTACGTGAAAAATCTTGAGAATTTTCATAAATAAGAAATTTGTTTTAAAACTTCAATAGGAGGCGTTTAACTTCACTAACACCTTCTAAAAGTTCAATTTTGATATTCTTTTTCTTTTAATTATTTGTGAAGAAAATACACCTTGAACCAGCTTAACTTCAAAAATTAACTCATGACGTGAATATTGCCCAAGATCATATAAGGAGATAATAACTCATTTTCTTGTTCAAACTTTGACATCTTGTTTGTGGATAACATAATATGAGGGACCAATATTGGGTAAACTATGAATAAAATTGAGTCTGATTCCAATACCATGCGAAGAAAATGCATCTTGAAACTAACTCGACCTTAAAAACTAGCTCATAAGATAAGGATTCTCCATCATATAAAAATACAACAACTCATTCCCTCAATGTGAAATGATATTATACGATTGCTCATTGATCTTAAAGAGATTCTTGAGTTAATTTGTTGACAAAATAAAATTTATTTTTTAATGTAACACAGGATTGAATAGAATCCCGTGATCTTGACATTCAAATGATTACTTACTTAGGAAAAAGGAGAGGGATCTTAGATAGAAAAAATGTATTGCAAAACTAATACTAGTTTAGAACACTTACTATGCAAAAGGGAAGCCAAGCTCATAGGCATGTAATCAAATACAAGAAGCTTCTCATCTTTTGAATAATAATAAGCTCTTAGAGGAAGCAAACTATGGTGATCACTCAATTTTGCCAATTCTTGAATCTTTTTGCTGAAGTCCTCTTGAACCAAACAACAATCTTTTAACCTCTTAACAAACACAATATTCCCATTTTCCAATTCTGCCTTGTAGCTACTTCCAAAAGTTCCCTTACCCATGAGTTCTGCTTCTGATCTCAACAAGTCTACTAAATCATATTTTTCTTTAGTATTATCAGAAAACTCTAGTTTTTTATTCACAAATGTTGTTTGGCTTTGTGCCATTTTGTGCCCAAAAACACTTAGGACAAGAAAATTAGTATACTTCTAATGTCAGAATCAAGATCAACTAGGATAATCAGTCCATTGCAGTGCGCAAGTCAAGGCAATATGAATAGGATGTTGAAGGTACATAAGGTTCAACTATGGTAAGGAAAGACTCCTGGTAATAGGGATATCTGTGAGAATGCTTACCCATATCTTATCATTTCTTCGGAATTTTCCGCTCATAGCATGATGAAAGTGTCCGATTATAGTACGACGTGCTGCTTCAATAGCTCGATATGAAAGACGATCAGCTCTACTTGTCGAACTCTTCTTTGGTATCAAAGTAGCTGTAATCTCATCATCCAATTATCTTTCTTGTTCCACACGCGTCGAGGGTTCTAATGTTGATGCCGAAACATCAGGGATGTGCAAATTAATGCAGACTAGATTAGGAACCCTGCTATAGCCGACAAAACTTGATGAGTGCTCTGAAACTCTATTGAGCAAAGAAGAGAAGAATATAGGTGCCACTTGTTCTTTGTGTGGCCTAATTAATACAAAGGTTGTTAGTTGAGGATTCAAAGAGAAAATACAATGTCTGACTTTTTTTGTCCGTTAAATATTCCAAAAGTCAAATTGAGATGTATATTACATTAATGTAAAGATTAATGAATCAGAAATGATGAAAATGACTTGTAAGCCACCTACTCTATGTTATAAACTTATTTAATTTTTGTTTTAGGGAATATTACTCATAATTTGACCAGATATTTGGCCTATTATTTGTTTTTTTATTGTCAAAGAAAAATGAAAATGAGAAGTGGCTAGCAAAATGAAAATGAGAAGTGGCTAGCACGTGCAATAGACAGCCTTATATTTGGACTATTGTTCGTTTTTTTTCTTCTTTTCTTGCTAAAGATATAGAGTATTTATTATAGCATCATATTACAGCTAAGGACATATCTCAAAGACACCTTTTACTCATATTGCGATTAGGGTTAGGGGTGACAAAATTAACTAATGAAAATATGATCAACACGGTTCAATTAACTTAGCATATTTTGAACCATCCAATCCAGCTCATCTAAATGTTGGATTGATATTAGTCTAAATTGATCCATGAGAAATCTTGTTATATATAAACATAATACAGAAAGCAAAAGTTTTAATAAATACTTAAACAAAGTATAAGAAAATAAACCAAAAAAGTTAAAATTTAGAAAGAATTAAGTGTTGTAAGTTATGACCTGTTTGTTATCCCATTTAAGCCCAAGTAATTCTTAGGCGGACAAATCATAGAAGAAATTGCACAGTTGCCCTTCAAATAGGCTAGTCTCTTTTTGCCCTTCAAAATCGAACTTATGCCTAGCAGGACATAAGTTCTTTAAGGGATCAATCATAACTTGTGGGATATTATGATACGAGAATACAAACTTATGTCCTGCGAAAATGTTGTTTGTGAGGGACAAAAATTAAACCCAACACAAAATAGGGGCAAAGGTGCAAATGACCCCCAATAATCCACCAATTTGTTAACCGCCCATTTGACACCCCTGCTTATGGTGATAAAATTATCTACTGTAAATCTTGGTCCTATACCACCAAAAATTATTATGGGGTGGTAAGTACTCTTCAATTCTTAATCAGAAATTTCGGGTTCCACTCTCAGATATGGAGTCGCATTTGATAGAAAGCGCTTTACCTCCGACGTAACACTTTACGACGCGAATTCGCATTTGATAGAAAGCGCTTTACCTCTGACGTAACACTTTACGACGCGAATTCAAATTAATCGGTATAAAGTTTATGATATTGGATGTCGGTCACATGACTCCGGAATCTGGGTGGCAAAAGTTGCGTATCTATTATTGATATACCAAAAGAAATTTAATGTAGGTGCATTTTATGAATTCAACTTTTAAACTGTCCGCCTAAAATAGAAAAAATTGCCCTGCTTATTTGGAAGGAAAAATATTCTATTGATAATTTCTGAGAAAATGCGAAAACAAAATATCTGCCCTCTTTGTTTGGAAAAATAATTATGCCAAATATTTTGTGAATTCTTATACTAGTAAACTATTAAATGGGTAAATATGAAACCCGATTATCTTTATACAATTGGTAAAACAATCAAGTTAGTAGATTAAATACCAAAATTTAACATCTTCTTGTCCAACAACATAGTATATAAGAAGGAATACTAGAGAAAGTTAAAACTAGAAAAGTGCTTAAAAGCCAATAAGCACTTAAAATAAGCCAATCCAAACACCCTCTTAGTACATTTTATTGACGAATTTTCAAAATGGCAAAATTCATTAACATACTCTTCATTGTAATCCTTATAGCTTTTATGTCAGGTACTATTCTGTCCCTTCTCTTCCAAGATTTCTACAAAGAGTAAACAATTACAACAAAAAAGAATTGAAATTAGCTGCGAACTTCATTGCTAATATGTCGCAAAATAGCTCGTTAGCTCGTAGTTAACAATTTTTTTTGATAATTTATCGTTAAATCATGTTGCTTTTTGTATATATCAAGACGGTCAAAGAAGGTTTTCTTTGATCATTCTTTTCTTGAATATCTTTTTAATGTTTGAATTATTAACTATTTTGATTTATTGTATTCTTTATGTAGTTTTCAAATATGCAAAGTTTATTTCTAAAAACTTATAAATTTTATTGATCCCCATACACCAAACTATGCCAAACAAAATGGAACAGAAGCGGCATAAGCAGAGAAGGGGGCGCAAAGGGTTCATCTGAATCCCTTTCACCGAAAAATCACATTGTATATTAGGTTAAAATTATTTTTTATATACATATAGATGCTGAATTCTCTTAGCTTAATTTTTCTTATATTTATTTCTTTATATTTTGAATTCTTTTATTGAAAAAATCCTGAATCTCCCATATCGTATTACCACAAATACAGTCGGACCTCTCTATAACAACATTTCACTATAACGATTATGTTATTTTCTTAAACAAATTTTTATGATGTTCTATCATATTATATGTTCTCTATAATAACATTTCGCTATAGTAGCTAATAAATATTCACACAAACAACTGTTACAAGGAGATTTGACAGTAACATATTTGCTAATAATGCAGATGAGGGAATCATTGGTAAAGTTCAAGGGGAGGAATGCTCAATTGATGTTGGCTTTAATATTTGCACCAGTAATCATGATAGGTGTTTGATGCAGTGTAGACAAGCTAGTTTTTATCTGGTTTACAAAGCTCTATGTCAAATAGAAAGTGATGGTTCTACATATTGTGAATGCTTTTTTAATTGCATTGATGGTGGTGGGGGGAAATATTTGATGGTTGCAAATTCACCATCTCCTCAATGATGTTTTGTATTTGATCAATGCCCCTTTTTATTTTATGCATCAAGAGAAAAAAATAAATATTAATTTATCTCTTCTTTATTTCTTCCTCTGTATTTGAAGTAATTTTGGATTGGTTACCTTACAAAGTTTCAATCTTTTCTTTATCGGGCGAGTTGCGATTTTAGTCCCTGAATTATTCGTAGATTCTAATTTTAATTCTTGTGACAGCCGGTTAAGCATATTTAACCTTCAATTAATTGAAGCGTTCAAATTTGATCCTTCTATTTATGAATATTCAGGAATTTAATGAAATATTAACTCTTAAATCATTTAATTATGTGTGTTATGTTAAGTTTGTAATGCCGTTTCATATCTGAGCCTGAAGGTAGTATATTTTCTATGTAAAAGAACCAAAAACACATATCTTAAATATTTCAAGGTTAAATATACTTAGTGAATTGAAATATAAAGGACCAACATTAGAATTTACAAGTAATATTAGGGGATTAACAGTGTTATTATATCTACTTTATAATTTGCCTCTAATAGACAGTGGCAGATTCAATGATTCGACATTGAACTCATGAGAACTCAGTATTCTCGACACGAAACATATATTATTATATGTTAAATAATCCTACTAAAATATTAACAAATATTAGTCCGAACCCTTAATTTTAAAAATACAGTTAATTAGTTATTCTTGGAAAGTATATTGGATAATTATAATTATGTCCGACTAAATGCATTTAATCTTTTACTAGTAATGAGTGTGTGTTATATCTAATTACAATAAACAGAATTGCTCCAAGATTTAGCACATTGTTGATAGCCAAATCTTGTTGCTACACGTGCTTGTTAAGTTCTTAGTACAACTCAATTCACCCAATTAAGCAACTCCACTAGAATTATTAATCAATTGAAAGGAAATTACAAGAGAATTTGAGCTAATCCGACAAATAATTCCTCAACTTAGCCACAATTCAAGGAACTCAATGACTTAGATTAACAACCCACTGCAATTAGCTATTGGAAATGAATTACAGGAAAACAAATATAAAGCAGTGCAGCCATTCTCATTTATTCTAATTTGACTTGTACTATATGAAAGGAAAGTCATTTTCTTGATTCTTTAAGAGTCTGTTTTCTGTTTGAGTTAGATGATTAATAGTAGTTGATAAATATCGGCATTGAAGCTGATTTTATAAATAAGTAATTACATGTTTGAATATAAGTATTGAAATTATAAATAAACATTTTGTGATAACTTTTTTTTGGTAAAATCATTGAGATGTACTTAAACTTATTATTTAAAACAAAATAAGTTTAAAAGTATTTTTAAACTTATGCCATTGTATGAGTGCTGCCAAATTTAACACTGACTCCTGCCTCAACCTATCTTCAATTCATCGTCATCCTCGTATAACTTTCATAATGACTTTGTCAACTTATCATCAATGATCCGAATTAAAAATAGTCGGTGGATATTCATATTAAATATTGTGTATAACCATATAAATAACTAATATATATCGGCTAAAAAGGGACCAAGTGAATTCAACTGACTATTTGTGAAAAGATCCAAAGAAAAAAAGAATCAAACTAAATAGCCGACCACCCAACAAATTAAACTAAAAGATAATAGACGAATATATAATATATGTATAATATCATGTTATAATTAGTCTATAATTGTATATAACTAATATATACTAGCTAGAAAAAGTAAATAGCAAATCAAGTCAACTATTTGTGTAAAGATAGCTGAGAATTATTTAACTGTGGACAATAATCAGAATGAATTCTAGGTAGTGTTTTATAAAAGCTTCACTAAACATGTTAACCCAACTAGGGTTTACTAATATACTATTTAGTCTTTCAAGAATAAGATTATTTTTTGTTTCTTGTTTATTAAACTTGCCGAGGTATAATATAACGAGGTAATTATAAATGTTTACTCTTTTCCTTAACACTTTAATTTTGGAGTATTCGACGACTTATAAAGTCTCAGGGGTCGTTTGGTACGTAGTCAAAATTATCTCAGGATTGGGACTAATTTATCCCAATCTCTTGTGACTAATTTATCCCATCTAGGAGATGGGATAAAATAATTTCAGGATTAATGGGATAAGATGGGATATCCCATCTTTAAGTTTGAGATGCATTTTATACTTTATTTGGTACCTGATATAAATTTATACCTTCTATCAGATATGATATAAAATTAATCTCACAATTAGTATTGGAATATCTCAACTAATACCGTGTACCAAACGACCCCTTACTCTCTTCTCTCTTTCATTATTTGCTAGTCTTTTGGAGAAAAAATGCGTTACGATTCAATTAACATACATTGACGTCAGTCAAGTCATTATTCATGTGGACCTTACAGCACATGCCTGAGTACATACAACACATTGAACTATGTGGGGACCGAATATAGAACCGCGTTTTTGAAGTGTGTGAGGATCTCATTTAGAAAATTAAAATATTAGAGAAAATATACTTGTAGTTATTTAATATTATATGTCTCAAACACATCTACTCTTACGTGTGGGTCTAGTTTTCTTTTTTATGTGTCAAACACTTGAAAAAATATTCTTATCTTTTCGGTGGCGGTCATGAGATTTGTATTAAGTACTTGATCATGAGATTTGTATTAAGTACTTGATCTGCTTACTTTGATACCATAATATATTGAAGTGTGCAGGGCGGAGGGAGGAAGGGCCAAGGGAGTTCCGAATCACCTTCTATTGAAAATTATACTATTTATACATGATTAAAATTATTTTTTATGTATATATAAGAGACGAACCTCTTTTTCTTCTTTCTTGCGTGTTTACTTTTTTCATATTTTCAACCCCTTAAATAAAATTCCCGCCACGAATACGGCGGCCATCTCATCCAAAAGATTAAAGTATTAGAGAGAGAATTATTTCTATTTACTTAATTGTATGTCTCAATACAGACCTTCTTATGTGTGAGCTTGATTTTTTTTCATTAGTCAAAGACATGGAAGATTATTCTTGTTTTTTTTTTTTTTTTTTTTGTGTGTGTGTGTGTGGCGATGAGATTTGAACACATGACCTTATCTATCTGTTTTACATCTCATCTAAAAGTTTAGGCTGTTAGAGAGAACATACTTTTATTTACTTAATTATATACACATATGTCTCAGCACACGCGCGCTCTACGTGTGACTGGCTTGATTCTTTTCATGAGTCGAACATGTGGACAAATATCTTTTGATACGTACCATATTGAAGTGTGTGACTATCTAATCTAAGAATTTAGGCTGTAAAGAGAAATCACAATTTTATTTACTTAATTATTATGTCTGCTCAACACCTGTTACATATGATTGTGATTTCTCTGTGGCCATGTTCTACCAATGCTGCCAATTTTTTCCCTAGCACTGACTAGCTTATCAATTTATCATCATCAGCATAGATTAATTTTCCACATTGACTTGATCAACTTAAGATATCGTCAGTATAGCTCTTGTGGTCCTCATCCTCCTGGAGTTTTTATAAATTGGTAACTTAGGTCAGCTGATTTTTCATATTGCACCTTAAAATATTAGAAAGAAGTTGTCACGAAAAATTGCTTCTTGAAACTCATAATAGTACGTGCACAACTAAATATGGAGGCAAGATGCTTATATGTTACTGTTCACTCTGCTAGCGACCTCCCAGATGTCCGAGAGTTGGGTCGAATGAAAGTTTATGCGAAGGTTATGTTAGGGTCTGTTCTGAATTTTCTACATTATATTTCCATTCTATCATTTTCTCAAGGAGAGAAGACAGTGAGATTATTCTTCATTAATTTTTAAGTTTTTTTTATATTAGCTATAACATATTAAATTAATTAGCTTCCGCCATCGTCCAAGAAGATCAACACGTTATTTCAAAATTAGAATCTACCATGATACTTGATTTCTTTTATCATTTTCTACAAAAATTCGTAGGAGAATTTTTTGAATTTCTTCTCATTCTTCAGATCATCATTTAACAGAGCCGCCATCGTCCAACAGATCAAAACGAAATTGATCAGGCGAAAGTGTGTTAGGGATGATATATAAGAACTACTTTTGCTTGAACATTTTGATCTATTATGAATTGACTTATGGCAAAGCCCTTGACATGAAGGTAAATATATTATCCTAAAGAGGTTTCAGATCGCTAAGAATATATTATGTAAGGAGAAAACTCGGATACTAGTTGGAATTAACGCTGAGGGTGGAGATGAGACAATTAATTGGAAAACCTTCCTTCAACTAAACTTAAGAAAATGTTTTATCCTAACCAAACATTTTTTAAAATATTTTTCAAAAAAATATTTTTCTCACACCGCACCTTAACAAGAGCAAAATAGGATCGACATAACTGGATTTATAGTTACGTTAACAACATCATCCCTTCTATGTTCTAGTATCTCTAACATTGGGGTAGCTACCTTACTTTCAGTAATTCAATTGTAATTATGTCATTCAAGTATCAATTTTATTACTAGCTTATTGAAATTGAATAAGTTCCTATCAATACAAAGACTTGGGATGAATGTGTTTGTTACAATATATGTTTATAATATATATAGGGGCAAGTGCGTGTTTCACATAACTAAATACGTAATTGTCAAGAAAAATGCAACAAATTGTAGCTAGTATGTAATTGTCAAGTACAACTTTGTAGTACACTTTCACTAAGTTCGAAGAAAGTGTAGTCATCTGGTGTTTTCTTCTTTATAAACTAGATAGTAACGGCCCGTGCCAGCACGGGCCCAACACAATAAAAGCTGAAACTATTACTTTTATCAAGTTTTTCTTGATATGGGATTGCAGAGAGTAGAAATTAAAGTGATTACGAAATTAGATATAGACAACATAACATTCAATGTTAATTGTTCAGATACTGTTACATACATTTTGGAGAAAAAATATAGTATGGTTTCCAAATTTTTCATTGATTAGGAGAATATTATACATATATCTGCACATACTATATTTTTAGGCGTTTATCCTGAATTCTCTTCCTCAACAAGAATGTGTATCCAAATATTACAGTGTGAACATCATGAGAATTTTTACTATAATAGAAGCATGGGTGGGGACTTAAGGATCGTCGTCGACCAAGGGTAGAATAGAGGAGCTTGGGGTCAATGTGAATTGACCAAAAAGCCCTCGCTTTCAAGCTTTAAAGATATTCTCCCACTTACCCACAATCTTTTTTTTCCAAATATTTTTCTCTCACCTATCAAATTTATTTTCTCCCTCACCCCTCTTTCTCTCTCCGTTCCATCTCCTAGTCTTTTAAATTGATTTTCTCTCACCTACCAAATTTATTTTCTCCCTTACCCTTCTTTCTCTCTCAGTTGGCGCACACAGAGATTATGGAAGTAGAATTCTCTTCACAAGCAGACTCCAAGACATGGCTTCACAAGTTAATTGCGATCATCTCCTTCGATTCCTCTCAAAAGAATAATGTTGGGAATTGCTCCAGTTGAAGATATTCCCAAAAGAAAGTTGTCCTTTGGAAGAACTAATTGAAATTGGATACATAATTACGTGTTGCCAAGGCCTTCCTCTTTTGTTGTTCTAGTACTGGACTTCTATCAAAGATAGAAAGATCTGAGATTGTTGGGAAAAGTTTGAGGTAAATTTGAGTTCAAAACAGTTGATGGACTTAGTAGATATGAGCTATCAGAATTTACATCCACTCAAGTCATCCCACGCCTCTAACTAGTCCAATTGAAAGTCTTTATCTCCAGATAATGTCCTTTTTGTAGCAATCTGAGACGACTCGCTTCTTTCCCATGAGAACACCATTGATGAGAGTTGTGGAGCTTCATGCCCACCAAGTGTTTAATAAAATGTTTCAATATATACTTCAATGTATTTCTGTGTATTAACAAACAATATATTTTAGTATATTATTTCGTTGTATTTCAATGTATTTATCTTTTTTTCGTGTAAATATAGTGAATGTTCCAAATATAAAGCCGATTTTTACTACACTTTGTTTTCACGACTTTTGTATTTCGCTGTATTTCAATGTATTTCTGCATTTTGTATTTCTAATTTATAAAACAGTTTCTGATATATTTCATTGTATTCCATTGTATATACGCATACTACAACTTTATATTTCTTAAACAATTAACCATATTTCAATGTATATTTTTCAGTGATAAAAGTTGAGAGAGATACGTAAGCTTTTATGGAAGAACAACCGTTATGTGTGATTTATGGGAAGGTTTAAATTGAATTCCATAATATTTTTTTTTTTTAAAAAAATGTTCCATAAATAGGGCTTGATTTTACTCTTCAGTGATTTGTGTGAAATATGATTGATTTAATTTGACTTACTATTTAAAAAAGAAAAGAATATTATGTTCAAAAAATATAACCTATTTTTTCTCTCAGAATTTTTTAAAAAAAATATGTTTCAAAAATAGAGCCTAAATTTACTCTAACGTGTTTTATATTTCTCTGTATTTCGCTATATTTCACTGTATTTCAAAAATGCGAGATACAACTGAAATATAGCAAAAAACAGCTACGAATTGCAAATGTTCAACTTGTAGCCATAACTAGTTAGAAGCTATTAAAAGATAGCTATTTGTATAAGTTTTACTTCATTATACTCTGTTGTATCAGCTTTTTTGCGGCTGTGGACCCATTTACTTTTCCCTATATTTGTTGGATTTTGTAAAGCACTTGTGGGCCCAATCTTTGTTTTGCCTGTCAATTTCATTTCTCCTTACCCTTCTGTGCCTAACAACTCTTTATGGCGAAAGACAAAATCATTTTTGGTATTTAACTATTCAATTCATTGTGGTGTTAGATTAGAGTAAAGAAAAGTATCCAAGTCACTTGGCCTTTATCTGATCATTTTTTTCTTTCTGCATATATCCAGTGGATGTACTCTATTGGAATAAAAATAACTCATCCGAATGCTACTCTTCGTAAAATATTCGTCTAGGAATGTCATTTCTTATAGAATTTTACCAGGCCCTACTTTTATTCCTAATAGTTCTTTCTAATCAATTCTTCAACCAAATAAAATAGCATATTATAAATTTATAATTGTATGATATATAAGTTTGAATTTTAAGGTCATATTAGTACTAATTATAGGCAAAACTCTTAATCATAGAATACAAATTTAATAAACAAATGTTCATCAAATGTACATTTTGTAGGAACAACAAAAAATTAGAAGATTCGTATAATGAAATATTTCCTTGCAATCAGATTTTAGGTTATTCTATTTTTTAAGCATAGTTTATGCACGGTATACTTAAACAATATTATTGTACTCATACAATTACAAAGACTTAAATTAGCATATATATTTCACCAACACGTCAAACTAAACTATTCTTAAGGGATCGTTTGTTCAGAGACAAGTTATGTAGGGATTAATATTGTAGGTATTATAGTAGGAATTGTAATGCAATGATTAGTAATGTATGATCTATGCGATAATACATAAATTTCCGTATAACTTATACTATTATTTATGGGAAAACAACCAAACGTTATAATAGTTAATAACGTTTTTTATTGTATTTTTACTAATTTTTAAGTGAAGAAAATTGAATATACAATCTTTGACATTGCTTTTCAATTTAAAAACAAAGGACAAAAAATATCATCTTAATAATATGTAAATATTGGGCCCGTGCACAGCACGGGCTAATCGCGTCTAGTATTATACAGAAACCCAAGCATAGCAAATGAAAAAGTATTTATCCTGAATTCTCTTCCTCAAAAAAATGTGTACCAACCGATTCTTATTCATTCAGTCAAAGTCTCCACTTTTCATGTCCCTCTACTAAAAAATAAACCTTGTTTATAGGACTCGTAATTTTAGATTGGTGAATGATTATGGCAAAGAATCCAAGAAAAACAATGGAAATTGGAGTTAGCAATGTGTCACCAACTTGCCTTCAACTGTCTTTCTTCAGTGCTCTCTCCCACAAACTTTACATCATTTCTTTTGAGTCATGCACTAAAGTCGCCACTATCTTATAAGGAAGCGCCAAATAAGCCTGCCATTGAATCAGCTAGAACATAAGTTTGTAGAGACGACATCAATTTAGTAGTGCAATATAGTATTTTAGCAGGGGAAAAAAAAAAGAATTACTTACACTTAGTTCTATGCCAAACTCCTACTTCATTATCAAAAGTAATGTTTATATTGTACCTAAAATGTAATGTTTTTATTAACCATTTTCAAATGTTCTGGGAACATATTAAGCAAAGAAGCAGTAAATAATCTAGATGATCTTGTCATGAAGTGTCAAATTTCCAAGTCAACAAGGCAAATAAATCTTTTGACCTCCAAGTATAAAGGATTTGAAGGCAGAGGGAGTAATAGTAGTGGTAACAGCAGAGAGTAAAATCCAAGTATAAAAAAGTTTACCATAACATTAAAATAATATATCTGGTGAAATCAAGCAAGTGAAATGCTTACGGGTTAATATTCATATCAATAGACATCAACTCTCCTTCTAAAACCCTCCTTGCTCCCTTGGTAAGGAGCCGAGTTTTACAAGACGACCAGAGACCCATTGGATATTTATGTACATTCTATTTACATATTAACAAAATGCGATGCATTGACAGCAGAGGTGGAGGCACTTTGTTATGATCTTCCATAAGAACACTAGGACCTGTTATATAAGGTAGACAAGCTGAATAATTAGTGTTTGTAAAAGTAAAAGATTGAAAACTAATAGTTTCAGATAATGTTGCCTATAAAATTTGGAGAATCATTAAAGCACTGAGAAAGATAACATTATTTATCAAGAAAACATACAGCAGGCATAAAGAACTTTATACACTTGCAGTAAAAATGGAAAGGAAATTGTACTCGATCCAACTACAGCAGCAAAGGGATAATACATTGATATTGCCTTCAACAGAACAAAACCTAATTAGGTGAAAAAGGTATCCCAACAAAGGGAAACATATCCTCAAGCACACAGAAAATTCAGGGAAGAAAATATATTCAGTAACAGAGACATTACAGTGGAGCTTTTATCCGTTTGGAAAGAAGCAGAATGAGACAGAAAGATTGAAAATGATATTGTAAACTTCAATATTTTGATTCATTTGCTTAAATAAAGGCGAAGAATGAACAACTGGAGGAAAATTCATATGGCTTTTGCATGTAACAACGAAGGGACACTTCACTCCCAATATCGAAGGTATAAAGAGTATAAATAATATTGATCTATCGTGAAACAGTGGATGTGCCTGTCAAGAATAGAGGCCATGAATAGTTTAAGGGAAATATCCAAATCCATGTCTTATTATTTCTATCCCTTGCATAAAAGTATAGACCGCACCAGAAACCCAACATCTGTATATGTGCGTTGTCAATTAATATTGTAAAATAAAGACGGTCGAATGTAGAAAGAAAAACTAATAATGCTTAACATGTGATAAAATTAAAGCTCAGGATTACCTGTAAATCTAAAGACTTCAATCACGTATATTTTTAGCTATAGAACTCAGCCCCACATTTAGTAGAGCACCACATTAAGCTCAGCTTTTCAAGCTTAGCAGCCACAACAGCGAATTCAACATCTGACAAACAGTAAGATTCTATTCCATAGTCTTCTGAGCCATTTTGTTGCAGCCAGAGAGTTGAACCTGATCAGTGTCATTTCTTCTTCCCTGCAACAGCTATACTAAAGTAACACTAAGCTTAGGTTTTCAAGATCAGTGTATCATCCAGGTAGCAAAGCTCAGAAAAGTATCTGTAGTAATACACTGCCTAGCACTATATGGAGAATATCCTAGCAAGTTCGGAATGTAAAATACTAAGAGGGTGTGTATCAAGATATGAAGCACTACCTTAAGTCTGCTAGCAAAATCATTAGCTATTTAATACTCCCAATCAATGATATCAACTACACACGACAATCAAGATGCACATCTTCAATCAAACAGTTACTTGATACAACAACTTTACAGATTTATTCATGTCTGATTGAAGATGTGTCAGAAAACAATATATGAAGTAAGTATACATACCGCTCATATGATCTTTATCTAGATAGTAATTGACACATACAATACACCCTAGTCGCTTATCGTGGATTTTCATCTCCTTTTCTCTTTCTAATATCAAAATATCGTCTGTTTTTCACATCAATCAAGCAAGAGGTCAAACAGAAAGAATAAAAATTTCTCCTAGAATCAACTGATGAAAAGTTCAGTCGATCTTAATAAACTGCTAAGCCCCTTGGCAACCCAAAAGACCAAAAAATAAGAGCGGAGGAGAGATTAGGATAAAATGGGCACATATAGCTGCAATGAAGCAGAAATACTAAGAAATATCACAAGCTAATTCAATAATACATCATCAAAGGTAGAGCTTACATTGTAATTTCTGGAAGAACCGAAAACAACTTTATCCACAAGGAAACATTTTTTATCATCACCCTGGACAGATAATGGGCTTCCATTCTAACATATCCTTACTTTTTCTCTTATATCAGAAGGAAGGTGTTATCAAGAAACCACCTCAAGAACTAATTCATTAAATCTACAAGATATATTTCTAAATATTTGCCCGCCCATTCTCTCTAGTCACAAACATCGACCCTTGTAAATCTGAAGGTAAGAGGCATTCAATTTTAAAATGATAACAATACCTACATAACACTCTAATCGTCATTTTTCTTCCACATATAAGTAAAAAACTTTCATTACTAAAACGTAATTAAAGAGGGCAAGAAGATTAAAAAGAAATCGTGATGCGGCTCATGTTATACCAGTGGAAGAGACCTAACAATGCTTGGCGAAAGTTGAAAAGCATATCAGAAAACTAAAAAATGTACATCATATTCATCTCCCCTTTTCTGTTCAAATTTAAATAAAAGTCATGAATTACCTTTCTTGTAGATTTGGGTTTGGCAGTAAAGTAATCTTTTCAACAATCCAACTATCAGCCTGCACAGGAAGAAACCAAAAATGAAATCCTTCAATTTACTGCCAAACACAAATTAATATAGACCAACCGAAAAGACTAACATGGGACCTACAAGTTCTGAGTTTCACAGCAACACTAAAAAGGTCCATGAAAATGATTATTTTTCAACCACAAAGCCAAACCTTTTTTTTTTTGCCTTTTCCCCTCTTTAAACCCCATTTTCTTTGCTTTTCTCATCTTTAAACCAAACTCCTCTGTAATATGCTTGTTGAGACTTATTGAAAGTAATAAAGAGGTTTTAATACAAAGTACTACACCTGTACTGACTATAATAATATCGCGAATATTCTTTCGAACTTATATATCATAAAAGCACGTTGCAATCATGTAGGATACTACTAAAGAAGCTCTATAATATTCCTTCATAAATTTACGCTCTATAATATTCCTTCATAAATTTAATGTATCTTAACAAATATGGCTATCAATTTTACATGATGGAACCACCTATAATCCTAGGCAAAATTGCCAAGACTATATACCGTCAACTTTGATCATGTTGACTTAACGATCAACTTTGGAAGGATCGATTCCTTTTGACTTGAAATAGGCTTTCTCTGCATTTGCTACCCAAGATTGAAACACTGTCCATTCCTTTCTACATCTCTCCCTCATCTGCCACCACAACACACAAGCTTAATAAATCACACTGCAATTCACCTGCTCCAAGTTTTGGAGTGGAAAAGGATGAAACACAAGTAGCTAAACAGACATATTACAAAGGAAATATGTAGAGCTACTTATAGTAACAAATGTAACATAGAATTACTTACCCCTTTCCAAGGAGCCTGTCCATCTTTTGCTTGCCCCTGTATAGAGTGAATGAGGAAAGGGAAAACATCGTCACTTTGGTGTAAAAGCCAATAATTATGTCAGATGCCTAAATAAATTTCATAAATTAAAGGTCGCTCAGGTTTGTCATGCTTTTCAATATTTATAAAAGCTAGGATTACATCCACTTTTACCAAATAAACATATAACATGTCACCTAATGTGCGGGAACGGAGTTTCAATAGTTGGCTACATTCACTTCATCATGTTACCTCATTTCCAAGGGAAGGGAAAGCTTGATGAACAATCCATTGAGCATCTACAACTCCAATTTTCTTATGAGCAGGCTACAAAAGAGAATGTACACTTAGCACCTTTGAACAATTTGGTACATGACAAATGCACGTGAAAGAAAGCTGCCAGGAGATTGAATTCATTGGATGAGCTGAACTTACCTCAACGCATTTACGGAGCGCAAAGTCAAGTCCCCAACCGTGTACCAAGTCATTCTACAAGTTCATACGCTGCACATGGAGGCAAATGGGGGTCTGAGCACCAGCCTGGTTTCTCTTCTATTATTCTGATCAGAGAAATCAAGAAAAAGGAAGAATTAACTGAGAGAAACTCAAATATCAAGGCGTACATAACAGTTTAAAGGATGAGAACGAAACAGGACTCCTGAATAAATAATAGGGGATTTTTTCATTTTGGGCCCCTCGGCCGAAATTAAAATATACAAAACCTATACATTTGCTGGCTATTGTTCTTTTGAGCGGTCCAAAAATGTAATTATCCCTAAATATAATATCATGGGATTCCAGTCTCTTACGTGTGAACTTCACGATCACCTCTTCTCTTTGTCATTTGCCATGTTGTTCCTCTCTTTGGATAAAAACCTGGCTGCGAAATTTCCAAACCATACTTTTTGACAAGTTTAATGTACCTGGAATTGGACGGATCAGTTCAGAAAAACTAAGATATTGAGTCAAATAAGGCTGTTAATCACAGGAAATTACACGAAGCTTACTCCTTGGCATCAAAATGCTCAACTCCTAGGTCGTCATCCCAGATAAATATATAGTCATATGGGGCAACAATGTCTGGATGCAGAAACCTTTTCGCATACCACGTATTAAAGAGGTAAAGTTCTTGTCACTTACAAGGTTAAAAGAATCGCTTAAAGTTGATAACAGTTCCACACCAAAACTACTTTATCATATTACTTACCATTTTGTTTGTTTTCGAACACTCATGTGGATGGCTCGTTTTGACCACTCAAATTCATCCCATTCAGTTGTGTTACCATCATAGCGAAAAAGAAGAATTGTGAAATCTTCTGAGAACTGCACAGAGAAATGGTCAGGATGACGTGGAATTGGGAATATAGAGAGGGAGAAGGAGGGACCTACTAAAGTTAACAGACTAATATACCTTCTTTACAGCAGCATCAATGTTATGCTTCTGCTTAACACCAACAGTAAATGTTATCAGATATTTTGGCTTGCTGGGTAGATCCTGCAGATAAAATATGATAAGAAGCTGCCTCTTTCAAAAAAAAAAAAATTCTCGGTTTGTCCGTAAAAATGTCTTCATTCATAAGATTTGCAAATTGCAACATTGATCTGGATTAGCGCGCAGCAAATAAAATCAAGTTTTGTGATGTAGTTTGCTAAGGAAAACACTTGGATTTTACCAAAATCAACCCGGGACGGAGGTGGGTAACAAAGGATAAAGTTGCAAGAAGATAAGTTTTTTTTTTTTTAAGCTTATAAGAGTGTATTCTGCTATAAGCTAATGTGACAAGAAGCAACTGTGAATGTCCTAACATATTATTTATCCTACATTTTGTAAGGTGTATTATAGCGAGATTTGCAGAACAAGGACTCCAGAAAGACATAAAATGTTATACTTCCAACTCTTGCCAAGCAATTTTGAATGAGCTGGACTAATAGAATGGATCTTAGTAAAGAAATAAGTGTTTTAAGACCCCATCATTCATGGGTTAGCACCTGAGGCTAAGAGTGTAGGTCGATAGAGTTCATACAGAAGTTGTATCAGGACACTTACCTCACTGGGTTTTCCCCACAATCTTCGGGGATAGTAGTCGGACTCAGAAGCAACGATCTCTGGAGGTAATCTTTCTACCTCTCTTGGGTTTGAAGGGACCCAAATCTGATCAGAACAAGGATAACTATCAGATAAAAATGTGATTTTATCTTAGCTTGCATAATCTCAAACATCAAACACCCAGTCACATACATGAAGAAGTAAAGAAGATAAAGTTGGAGAAGCTTTATTAGCCACTTGAACTTTCCAATGTAGCATTCTAGAAAGCTCAAAAACTCCTGGACTCCCTAATAATACACATATAGGACTAAAGAATAAGTTCTTCCAACAATCCAACTTGGACTGGTTTTCTGCAGTTACAAATGTCAACTGAGGCAAACATGTGCCTGCCGGTTATGCAAAAGCATCTATTGAGAGTGCAACTCAAAAGTTACATTGAAAATAAAAAAGGTTGGAAGATTGTTATGTATTATTGCTATGTAGGATAGGCTTGAATTTGGAGTGTTTAGCTTCGATATAGTGTTGATGACCGCCCCCGGGGCTTTGGTGTAGCTCTAACAGTGCAGTGCATGATGTAAGGGTAGGCACATGACATGGTTCAAACCATGCCAAGATAAAACCCGGGTATTTAAGTGGAGAAGGGTAAAGGCCCGGGCCTATTATCTGCTGAGTTTCGAACTGTGTTCCCCTAGCCGTCAGTGATTCTCAGTTAACCAAAAAAATATAATAGTGTTGATGACCATATATTCAGCTCGATCAGGGATCTATGGAAAGCCATCTGCCACTCACTGTGCATACACACTCTTTTAAAGGAAACAGCAAGAAATATGTGTTTGCACAAGTGTCTTCACATTTCATGATTAGAAAGCTTCAGTATTGTATATGTTAAGTGATACACAGGAGTAGTGAGTATCCAAACTGTACATATTCATTTACTTAAAGAGATCCTGTTCTCCTTGCTATATTTCACAATCAAGAACATGACAGGCTCAAATTTCTTTAGAATTGTCACTTCTGGAAGAACTGAAGGAAGAAGGCATACGAAAATAAATATCTTAAGCAATTGCAGTCAAAGCTGCAAAGTTTAGTTCCACGACATGCTTGCAAAGGCCAAAACTTCAATTACTCCACCCGCATTTATGAAAGTTTTCCTTGAAAATGCATCATTTTTCAGTGGATAACACATTAATTGTGAAAATTGGGCAAAGATGTATATGGACTGAAATGATACACTATCCCATATTAAGCATGAATTCTCAACATGAGAATTTAAATTTACCTGGTATGACATCGCATATTTCTACCAGCGATTCGATGTCCTTTAGTCTTTTGAAGTCTACGCAATGTCATTAGTCTGTCGACATTCTGATTCCAAGCAGTTCTTGATTTTGTTAAAGTAATATTTACAATTTAGTTTAGTGCTAAAAATTTAAACATTGTATCTGAATTTTCTTGATAACACAAAATTAGACTAATCTCAGCAAACTGTAATTGAAACATATGCAAACAAATAGTAGCAGTTACAAATGAATTTCTTGAAAACAAATATAAAGAATGCACATCCAATAGAAATAAGTGATGTACCTTTTGGATTGTTCACTGACAGAGGAGTATGTTGTAGAATATCTGAAAAAAGCAATAAAAAAATTTCAGTTGCTTTAGGCATACTATCAAACACCTTTGGTTTCTCAGTTAAATTATTTTTGCCCCTGATCGAGATCAAGGCTCTGCTATAATACAGAAATTATTGTTCTCAAGGTTTTGATAGCTACTTCTTGAGTTTGATTTATTTGTATTTTAATTTATGAATTCGATGGTCTATTCGACACAAACACTTTGATGATCGTCCACTAATAGTAATAATCATTAATCTAATGCCATGAACAGCTAACTTTGTGATATTGAACCCAATAACATTAATTTGTCTTCATTCTTGATCATGAATGTTTAAAATCTATAAGAAGATGCTTTATAAAACCTATATATGAAAATGCTTTACTTTTAATTATACCATTCGCCAGATTATATTGACCCGACGTGATAGGTGTTTGACATAAATCCCTATCTTATATACTAGTAACAAAAGTTAGTACAAACAAGAAAGGGGACATAAAACGTTTTACAAGAAAAGGAAAACTAGGAGGGTTGAACACCTCCTATACTGGTTCCGATCCGTGTGAGCTGATAATTATTTCTAGCAATAAATGTCATTTTTTGCCCCATATCCAAAATGGGATTCCCACAATCTTCGACCAAATATATACACCTAAAGTTTGGTCGATTGAAATGTGTTGGTAAATATATCGAGAATTGAAAATTACAATAAAATGAATAAGTAAATATTCAGGCTAAGGCGCGGATATCTCGCTCTCTTTAAGGAGATTCAAGCCCATGCGCGACATAATCTTCATCCACCAAGAAGATAACTCGACTTCCCTCCAGCATACAACAACCCGTCAATATCGTGTGACTCAAGCAACTCCAGACTAGTTGAAGAGTCCAGAGCTCCACCATAAAAACACCTTCCTTCAACTAAATAAAAATCTCTTTTATCCTCACTTTTTCATGAACTCTCCAATATTTAAGGAGATTCAAGCCCACTGCGGCATAATCTTCACCGATCCAAAGAATATAACTACGACTTGTCCTCCAGATCACCCCAACATCATGTGACTCAAACAACTCCAGACTAGTTGAAGACTGAAGAGTCCAAAACTCCACCATAAGAATACCTTCCTTCAACTAAATAAAACTCTCTTTTATCCTCACTTTTTCAAGAACTCTCCAATATTTTCACACACCGCAAGGTTAGGATGACTAACTATTTATAGTTAACAACATCATCCTTGAATTGAATAAGATAAGAGTGGGGTTGTAATGTGAGTAAATAATGGGAGAATTATGCCTCAGATGTTACATGAGTTACAAGACTAAAGAGGATGAATGTGGGTAATAAATGAGTTAGTGGGAAGATGAAAGTAAGGCCACATTCAGCCATAACCGAATGTTGATAATGTGAAACTTTAATATGACAATTGTAATATTAAAATGCTCAAATATCCTACAATCCCCACTCATTTTAATATTAAATTAAGAGAGTATACCAACTGAAGGTAGACTATTATGCATAATGAAGGTGTGCTCTACATTGAACCTCCACTAAGTAAAACAATAATCTTTACTCCAGAGTCAGTAGTGGTCTCAGACTTGAACTATGACTGCTTAAGGGAAATAAAGAATCACTGCTTACACATAATAATCAAGGTGTTGACGGTAGCTTTAACAGCCAGTACATTACGGCCTTGTGCTGTCCCGAATTTCATCAGTGCTTCTAAGAACGAGCCCAATTCTCATAGGAAGCGGCCTACTTCCACACTCACATAGGTGAAATCTGTCAAGGATGCTTTTGTAACTTAGCACCCCACTCATACGAGCTACAAAATTTCATTAAGAGTTTATAAACTCAACCTCCACAAATCGTTACAGAATAATGCACTCACACCATAGGGAGGAAATAAATAAAATAGTGCATTTTCACGACGAGTCATCATATGATTCGTTTTTCCCATTGAACCTGGTTATAGGATCTCTAATCCCCAGGATGGGTTTTCTCATATAGGACTCATGAATTTATGGGCTTCAATCCCATCTCCCTTGATGTGCTCCAGACCCTTTCTCTTGCCAAGGCTTTGGTTAGTGGATCTGCAAGATTATCACAAGATTTGACATAATCAACGTTAATGGTTCCACTTGTCAAATATGATCTCACAGTACTGTGTTTTCTTCTTATAGGTCTGGATTTACCGTTGTAATAATGGTTTTGAACTTTACCAATTGCAGCGGTGCTATCACAATGAACTAAAATAGGAGGAATTGGTTTTTCAAAATAAGGTATTTGAAATAATAAATCTCTTAACCAATTCGCTTCTTCACTAGCTGAAGCTAAAGCAATTAGTTTAGCCTCCATGGTAGAGTTAGCTCTCATAGTTTGCTTTTTGACTTCCAACGAATAGCACCACCTCCCAAAGTATATAGCTAGTGGTAGAACAGGAATCACGAGATAAAGTGTTCCAATCTGCATCAGAAAAGCCTTCAAGTACAACAGGATAGTTTTTATAAAACAAGCTATAAGTTTTTGTACCAACTAAATATTTCATAACTCTCGTTATGGCATGCCAATGTTCATTATCTAGCTTGCTTATAAATCTGTTAAGTACTCCAACTGCCTACGCAATATCGCCACCGAGTGCAATCAGTTACATATCTCAAACTTTCAATTAAGCTAGCATGTTCCTTTTGATTTATCACATCATTTTCACATTGAACAGAAAATAAGTGAACACTTGAATCAAAAGGAGCTACAACATGCTCGCAATCAAGAAAATTATATTTTTTCAATAATTTCTCAACATAATGTGACTGGTCAAGAATACTTTAATCACATGTTTTTTATATTTTTCATTCCAACAATGAATTTGCCTCACTCAAATTTCTCACGTCAAAATGGCTGCTACACATTTTTAGTTTAATTTAACAACACCAATGTTAGAGCCAAAGATCAACAAATGATCAACCTTTGAGGCAAAAATAACATGTGAATTTATTCAAGATTAATACATGCACTTGCCACACTTCTAAAAGCATTCTCAAAGATGTAGAAATCACTTTTCATGATAAATATTTTTCTCATTTCTTTAGCCCCCACTATTTTGAGAATTTAAGTAACAATTTATACTCTTGAAATGTAGTATCACTTTATTCATAAAAATATAAGGTAAAACGTTTTTTTACCTTTCCTCCGTTTGAGTTCAGCAAGTAGAAAAAAAAAAAACTTTACCCTTCTATCTCTTAAAGAGATCTAGCAATGTCGAAGTGGAATGATGTTGTGATCTCCTATCTTGATATCCGTGATTTTTCAAACTGTAACAAAGATGAATCTCATTAAACTTTTTGGTAAATATACCGATAAATCACAGTTGAAAATTACAATAAAATGAACAAAAAATGAATAAGTAAATATTCAGGCTGAGGCGCGGATATCTCGCTCTCTTTAAGGAGATTGAAGCTCACTGCGGCATAATCTTCACCGGTCCAGCAGTATAACTTTGACTTGTCCCCTCCAGGATCCAACAGCCCGTCAACATCGTGTGACTCAAACAACTCCGGACTAGTTGAAGAGTCCAAAGCTCCACCATAAGAACACCTTCCTTCAACTAAATAAAACTCTCTTTTATCCTCACATTTTTTAAGAACTCTCCAATATTTTTCTCACACCACAAGGTTAGGATGACTAACTATTTATAGTTAACAACATCATCCTTGAATTGAATAGGATAAGAGTGGGGTAGTAATGTGAGTAAATAATGGCAGAATTATGGCTTAGAAGTTACATGAGTTACAAGACTAAAGAGGATGAATGTAGGTAAATAAATGAGTTAGTGGGAAGATGAATGTAAGGCCACATGCATCCAACATTCTGCCATAACCGAATGTTGATAATGTGGAACTTTAATATGACAATTTGTAATATTAAAAGGCTCAAATATCCTACAAAATGCAAAACTTCGATTATGGAGCCACCAAAACTTGAGCTCAAGCTACTTCTCTCTCATTTGAAGTATGCTTTTCTTGGCTCGGATAATCTTTGTACCAGTTATTCTCTCATCTTTGTTAAATGAGGAACAAACTCAAAAGGTGCTTGAAGTGTTGCGGGCTTATCGAAGATCTATTGGGTGGACTTTCGCCGATATTAGGGGGATTCCCTCCGGTATTTGTGAACATAGAATCGAGCTTGAGGAAGATAGTTCACCAAGTGTAGAGCATCAAAGAAGGCTAAACCCACCTATGCAAGAAGTGGTCAAGAAGGAGATAATTAAATGGTTGGATGCGGGTGTTGTATACCTAATTGCAAATGGTCCATGGGTGAGTCCGGTGCAATGTGTGCCTATGAAGGGGGGCATCACTGCTGTCCCTAATTCCCAGAATGAATTGATTCCTACAAGGACAGTCACCGGATGGTGAGTGTGTATGGACTATCGAAAGCTCAACACCGCAACTTATAAAGACCACTTCCCTATGCCTTTTATTGATCAAATGCTTGATCGGCTAGCCGGAAGATCTTGTTATTGCTTTTTGGATGGCTCTTCGGGGTATAACCAAATTAACATTGCCTTGGAGGACCAAGAGAAAACCACTTTCACTTGTCCTTATGGCACCTTTGCTTTTAGCCGAATGCCTTTTGGCTTATGCAATGCCCTGGACACATTCCAACGGTGTATGATGTTTATTTTCTTGGATATGGTGGAAGATTTTTTGGAAGTTTTTATGGATGACTTTTCGATTGTTGGCGACTCTTTTGATGAATGCCTTGGCGCCGATCTCGGTAAGGTATTGAAGCGGTGCAAAGAAACCAACCTTGTACTTAATTGGGAGAAATGTCATTTCATGGTGAAGGAAGGGATTGTCCTTGGCCATAAGATTTTCGAGAAGGGTATTGAGGTTGACCAAGCAAAGATTGACGATATTGCCAAGCTTCCTCCACCTATCTCTGTCAAAGGAGTTTGTAGCTTCTTGGGACATGCCGGCTTTTATCGGTGTTTTATCAAGGATTTTTCAAATATTGCAAACCCTATGTGTAAGCTTCTTGAAAAGGAGGCTAAGTTTGTGTTTGATAAAAAGTGCCTTAAGGCATTTAATGAATTGAAGGATAGGCTCACTTCTACTCCAATTATTGTTTCTCCGGATTGGTCATTGCCATTTGAGCTCGTAATGACGCGAGCGGGAATGGCTATCGGTGCGGTGTTTGGCAAAAGACACACAAAATTATGCACCCAATTTATTATGCTAGCAAAACCCTCAATGGTGCTCAAATGAATCATACCATCACCGAGCAAGAACTTCGAGCCGTTTTATATGCTTTTGAGAAGTTCCGGGCCTATCTTTTGGGATCCAAAGTGGTTGTTCACACGAATCACGCGGCATTGAGATATTTGATAACAAAGAAAGATGCAAAGCCGCGGTTGATTCGTTGGGGTTTTGTTGTTGCAAGAGTTTGACTTTGAAGTCAAAGATCGAAAAGGTTGTGAAAACCAAGTTGCGGATCATCTATCTAGGCTTGAGGAAGCGGGAGACCGAGTGGAGATCTCGAATTAAATGATGCTTTTCGATGAAAGACTTTTCAAATCGTGTCTTGTGAAGTTGCTCCTTGGTATGCGGATATCGCCAACTTCTTAGTGACGGGTCTTATCCCCAATGACATCAAAGCTTATCAAAAGAAGAAACATTTGAGAGATAATCGTTAATACTATTGGGATGAGCCCTATTTGTTCCGCACTTATGCTGACAACATCATTCGGCGATGTGTGGCCGAATCCGAGGCCATGAAAATCTTGAAAGCTTGCTATGACTCTCCCATGGGGGGTCATTATAATGGGAACCGCACTGTGGCAAAAGTTCTTGAATGTGGCTACTATTGGCCCACCCTTTATCATGATGCAAACTTGTTGGTGAAATCTTGTGACCAATGTCAACGCCAAGGGTCAATTGGGAGAAAGTACGAAATGCCGATAAATTTTGTCATGGAGGTTGAACTCTTTGATGTGTGGGGCATTGACTTAATGGGCCCATTTGTGAGTTCTCGTAGTGTGCGGTACATTCTTGTTGCGGTTGACTATGTGTCCAAGTGGGTCAAAGCTGTAGCATTGCCCAACAATGACAAGAGTGTCACCAACTTTCTCAAAAAGAACATATTCTGAGGTTTGGCACTCCTAGGGAAATCATTAGTGATGGTGGCACTCACTTTGCCACAAGCAATTCACTAATCTCATGGAGAAATATGGAGTGAAGCATGTGGTGGCAACTCCTTACCATCCCCAAACTAGTGGGCAAGTCGAAGTCTACAATCGGGAGATAAAGAGTATCTTAGCCAAGATGGTTAATGCAAATAGAACCGATTGGTCATTAAAGCTTGATGATGCTCTTTGGGCTTATCGAACGGCATTCAAGACGCCCATTGGTACTTCTCCTTATCGGTTGGTGTTTGGCGAAGCTTGCTATTTATCGGTTGAACTTGAACACAAAGCTTTGTGGGCATTAAAAAATTGAACATGGATTGGGACGAAGCAGCCAAGTTGCGGTTGTTTCAAATGAATGAAATGGATGAGTTTCGGTATCATGCCTATGAGAGTGTGGCTTTGTATAAAGAAAAGATTGTATAAAGAAAAGATGAAGCATTATCATGATGTCAAACTCTTGAAGAGAGATTTTCAACCCGGTGATTCGGTGTTGCTATTCAATTCAAGGTTGAACTCTTTCCGGGCAAATTGAAATCCAAGTGGCCCGGTCCTTTTACTTTGGTAAGTGTTTCACATAATGGTTCGATGGAATTGAAGTCCGAAGATGGGACTCGTACTTTCAGGGTGAATGGCCATCAGGTAAAGCACTACCATTAGATGGTTGATGGGGATAAGATTGTCGATGCTTACCGGTTGAAACATGGCACCGGACCTTGACACCAAAAGTGGTATTACGTCGTGCCGCGACGTTAAATTGCGCGCTTCTTGGGAGGCAACCCATGTTTCGCATTATGTTTCTTGTTTCGTTGGTTTTTATTTTTGTGTTGTTTTGATGTTTGTTGATGTGTCTAGGAACCTAAGTGTTGAATACAGAAATTGTCAAGGAAGCAGATGAACAGTGCGCATTCAACGGACCGTTGATCAGTTCGATGAGCCGTAGAATGCGCCGTCGAAACAGACCGCCTGAAAGATTTATCACTGGAAATGATGGCCTTTCGATGACAGGTTTGACGCTTCATCGAATTGAATGACGGTCAATTCGTCGGGCTTTTTTCTCCCTTGCAATAACAAAAAAAAGGGAGACTGACGTTGCACTCGACGGGACGTCGAACCATTCAACGTTATATCCTTTTTAAGCTTCGGGTAGGGTTATCAGATTATATAACCCGACACCTCCCCTTTCTCTTCCCACTCATTCTTTTCAAAATTTTAACTCTCTCTCCTCCTCTTTCACTCCCATAACAGTTACCCATTTTCCCCTATCTTAAATTCACCCATTAACCACCATTCGTCTCATTAACCACTATTCTCTCTCTTGTTTGCTCTCTCATTCTGTAGTGTTGTAACCCTAGTAGTGGCTCATTATGTGTTCATCATTCCTTAAGTGCTAAAATCTAGTCTCCTTTCAACTTTAAGGTATGCTAGATCATGTATTGTTTGTTTACATGTTCGTACTCGTTTTTTGCTTCCATGTATTATTGTTGTTAGTAATTGAGCAATTCCATATCTTTGTTGTTGTTAGTTTATTGGTGCTAGTGGTTTGTGTGGATGTTTGATTCATTGGTATAAGCGATGGTTGAAAATTGAGACTCGTGGAGCGAGTGCATTGTCTTCGCCGAGTCGGAGGGCATTACGACAAACACACTATTCATGAGATTGTTGTCGTTTTGCTTGCCACCTGTTTGATGAAATGCCCAAATGTGGTGTTGTTTGAAACTTTGGCTTGAAGGGCATTACGACCAAGCAGTTGTTCTGCCCGCCAATTGTTTTCCATATTCTAACCTGAGCCAACGTGGGGTGAAGTCTGAGTAACCCCAATTACGAGAGGGTTTGCACCACGACCCGAAGATCATATTGAATAGATAAGAAAGAGACCTGCAGATCATTCGAAGCTAAGTTCGATGGTCCGTCGATTAAGTCGATGAACTGTCCTTCTTAACGTCGAATAATACCTCACAGATGGTTGAAGCAAAGCCAACTCAACGGTGGACTCGACGGCCCGTCGAATCAATCGACGGGGCGTCCTTTCCACCGTCTTTAATTTGAAATTTCTAGTGACTAAAAAGGGATCGACGATGTGATCGACGAAGGAGACAACTCGGATGCAGCAGCGAGATTAAAGCATCTCAGGTCGGCCCCTCCACCATGGGGTGATGGTATGATTTTGATGCATTGGGGACAATGCATCCTCTTTTCTTTGAGGTGGGGTTACCTGATGTATCTTGTAGTGTATATATGTGTTAAATCTTGCTTAGAGTAATTGTGACTTTAGTGGTTGTTGCATTTTGAACTTATGGCATGGATTTTGAGAACAAATTGGAATGAAAATGATGTTTTTGAACTTGGAAACGAATTGATTTGAAATTGACCCCTCCGAAATTTTATGGCCCATCATAAGTTGTAATGAATTGACATGTATGGTTCTTTTTGTGACATCATAGATATTAGAGTGTGTATGGGTTGAGTGTTCAAATCCTTATGCCATGGTGCGTGTGAGAATTTCTTGTGTTCATTTTTGGCATATGTGGATCTAGAACTTGCTTGGTAAGTTGTGCTATATTGCTTAGGATAATTGGTTGTGAAGTGATCATAGGCTTTCTTTGTAAATAGTCACTTTAGTCGTAAAAAGCTCAAAACCCGTTCTATATGAATATCATTAGTTCCCCCTTTTGAGCCTTTGGCCCATTTTTCTTGATTAGCCGTAACAAACCTTTGCCCCTCTTCATGAATTAATTCCATCTTTGCACCCGTTCCCTCCTTGACGCTATGGGAAAAGAGGCAAATCGCCTAAGTTGGGGGTGACATATGTGTGAAGTAGAGGCTAAGAGCCTGAAGCTGGGGTGTATGAGTTAAAAAGTCGAGAACTAGATGTGATAGCAAAAAATAATAATGTAAAACTCTAATAATTGTCTCATAGAAAGATTTAAATTCTAGTAGGAATCAAATCACATCATAGTCATAAGTTGAGAATTAAACATGAATAGAATGGGCGTTCAAAAAGTGAGATTGTGTAGTGTCGAGGAGGATGAGTCACTGATTCCCAAATAAGTATCCTACCCGTCCCCGAGCTTACATTACAACCCAAGAACAAGTCCTATAGTGATCACAACTGAACCATCCAAAAGCGTTGGGCATTGAAATTAAGGGCAAGCATATGGTATCTGCACTTGTATATCATGAACTTATTTGAGAGCGTGAGTGTCTTCTATTCTCATGTATCCTTGTCCCGGTTCTTATCTTAAAATTGTGTGGGGGACATTCTCTGATCTAAGTGAGGGCATAATGGTGAATACTCGCACGCATAGATGCTTCTGATAATGTGATGTCATTGATTGAAACGTTATAGTCAATTCTAATAAGTTATTATGAAAGATCTTTGTTTTGAAATGAGGAAAGAGGGAGTTGATTTGAAAACGCACATGCCGGTAGTGATGAACAAACACCATTGTAGTTACTTTTACTTTATTTGTAGTATAGTTGTAGTTTTGTTTTGTAGTTGTTTTGTCTGACTTGCTTGAGGACAAGCAAAGATCCTAAGTTGGGGGTGTTGATGTGCCGCGGATTTGTGGCACATTTGACGCCTTTTTACTATGGATTTTGGTTGTTTTCAAGTGAGTCTAGTTCATTTTAATGTGTTTTTGTTGTGTTTTAGGAAGGCGAAGGCCCAAAAGCAAAAACAAAGAAAAAAAAAAAGGAAAAATTGCCCGTAAACGAAGATTCGATTTTCCGTGATGGCACTAAGTTCGATGTCAATCGACTCGGACCGTCCTTCCACCGGAGCGTCGATAAGTTAAATTTTCCAGTGATGGCCTAAGTTGAAGAGGACAAAGGATGGAGCCATCGACGAAGCGTCGACTGGATCGACGTTTCATCGTTTGTCATGTCAGTATGAATATTGTTCCAAGCATTGGCTTGTAACTTTTGGAGCTTAGTGAAGACTCGTCCTTTCTCCTTTTGCAAACAATATGTGTGAGTAGTCTCTTTAATCAAAGTTGTGGACCCAAATGATGGGTGTTATGTAATGGGTGTCTAGCATTGTATATATGTATAATGGGTTGTGATGTGTTTTAATTATTTCTCATATTAATTGCTAGTTAGTGGTTGCAAACACTTCCTTATGCACAAATTAAACCCTTTCCTTATGCACAAACCCTAGTTTTGTTTGGAAAGATGAACTAGGGTTTGAGTTAAAATAATATAACAAGGACTTGGGGCGCTAACCCTCGTTTAATGAACTCACTTAGGGATAAAAAGAGATCTACTTGGCATATTTAATCGGTCTTACTTGCCACTTTTCTATATTTGGGAAAATCATGAAAAGAAATACTTTCTAACTATTGGAAAATATTAGAAAGTGCATTAGAGATTAAGTGCATACAAAACCACGACCCATTAGAAATATATCATATTGATACACATAGCATAACATCTAATCACAGTGGGGACATGACTTTAGTTCTTTTAATCCAATCAAATTCCAAATACTTCAAAATAGCGAATATAAACCAAAACCTTCTTTCTACACTAGTCGGAATAGAACTAAGGATTTTAGAGATTAGTAAAATATATGATTAGTATTTATTTCACACTTTATTCCCTGTGGGATTCGACCCCAACCTCGTTGGGTTACTATATTTGACACCGACCGTCTTACGCCATAATTTAGGTGTAATTTGAGCGTATCAAATTGTGTGTCCCCGCTGTGATTAGATGTTATGCTATGGATATCAATATGATATATTTCTAATGGGTCGTGGTTTTGTATGCACTTAATCTCTAATGCACTTTCTAATATTTTCCAATAGTTAGGAAGTATTTCTTTTCATGATTTTCCCAAATATAGAAAAGTTGCAAGTATAACCGATTAAATATGCCAAGTAGAACTCATCTTATCACTTTGGTTCTTTTAATCCAATCAAATTCCAAATACTTCAAAATAGCGAATACAAATCAAAACCCATTTTCTACACTAGTCGGAATAGAACTAAAGTCTTTAGAGATTAGTAAAATATATAATTAGTATTTATTTCACACTTTATTCCCTGTGGAATTCGACTCCAACCTAGTTGGGTTACTATATTTGACACCGACCGCCTTACGCCATAATTTAGGTGTAATTTGAGCATATCACTAATCCAAAGTTATTTAGGATTTGATATTTATTTAATGCATATCTAGCTAGGATTTATTTGTCTAGTTTATATTGGAATGAATTTTCTAGTCCTAGTATATGTTGATTTTCTAGTATTATAAATAGGGATGCTCTGTCACATATTTTATTGTAGTGAGATTTAAGAAGTTTGAGTTATTAAGGAAAGTCTCCTACTTTTTCTCTTGAATTTAATAAATATCCTCTATATAGTCATTGTTGGATCTTTCACTTGTACTTATATTATTCCTTTGAGTATTTTTATTTCCTTCCGCATGTAATACTCTTGCATTTGCTGTAATATGGTCCAAGTGAACAGAGACTTAAGCAAATGTACGTATGTGAATTGAATATAAACACAAATCTTCTTCAAAGACTAGCAAGTAGTAATATAGATTTAAGTCGTTGAATACTCCAGAAGTATTAACGGGTCATTTGGTAGCTAGGTAGAGTTATGTAGATATTAGTAACACAAAAATTAGATATGAAGGAATTTATATATTTTATGCGGGGATTAGTTATATGCAGGTTGTAGTTATTCATGTATTAGTTATTCCACCTTTTATATATCACGTATAACCGATACATAGATTTCCTCGCATAAACTTATACATGTATTAATTAGGCGGATTTCTAAATTGCAAACTAAACACCGTATTAATTATATACATGAATAACTTAATTGACAATGGTAGTACTCATGCAAAATTTAATACATGATTAACTCACCTCCAAACCAGCTACCAAACGACCTAAAGGAAAAGACTAACATTTTTAATTACTTCATCATATTATATTATATCTCTGCAAGTTTAATAAATAAAAAACGAAAAATATTCTTATTCTTGAAAGACTAGATAGTAAATTAGTAAACCCTAGTTGGATTAACATGTTTAGTGAAGCTTTTATAAAACACTACCTATAATTCATTCTGATTATATTATTGTCCACAGTTAAATAATTCCCCCATTTTTTTAACACTGACACTAGCTCATCAATTTAATTATCAACACACTACCTAGAATTCATATTCTGATTATATTGTTGTCCACAGCTAAATAATACCCCCATTTTTTTTAACACTCGCACTAGTTCGTCAATTTATCAACATCCCCGTAGATTAAATTTCCACATTGACTTGGTCAACCATCATTTATCTAGGTTTTGTGGTGAGTAGCGCTATAAGTAATTAAACTTAGGTCATCTGATTTTTCATGCACCTTAAAAGATTATAAAGTTGTCAAGAAAGAAAAAAAAATTGCTTCTTGAAACTCATAATATGGAGGCAAGGCGTTTAAATTTTACCGTCCATTCCACTAGCAACCTTATAGATGTTCGAAAATTTGGGGAAATGAAAGTTTACGAGAAGATTTCAATAGCTGAAAAAAGCAAGTTCACGAAAGCGGATCTTCTGAACGGGACGAATCCAAAGTGGAACATAACGTTTTGCTTCATCGTGCCCCGAGAAAAACATCGTACAAGGAGGGAGGGAGGGGGGGGGGGGGGGGGGGGGAATTTCGTTAAAAATTGAATTGTTATGTCAAAGGAGTTTCTCACACAATAAATATGTTGGGTAGTTAAACCTAACTCTAGATTCTCAATGTGAAAAATCATGTAGCACTAATCAAGTAATAAGAAGTGGTTCAACTAAGAGATCAAATTTTGGAACTTTGAAGTGTTCACATGTTTTAGAAGATAAACTCATAGTTGTGAACTCATCTTCATCATCATCACCATCAAAGGATCACGCCCGCAAAAATATTGATATTCAAACGGGAGCGAGTGTACTTGGTGCATCGGCTAATATAGTTAATGCACTCAATTCATTTGAGGTGGATCTAGAGGTGGATTCAGAGGTGGATTTTGAGTTTTAATTCTATCGATTCAGTACTCGTATTTTTATTATCGAATCCATTATCTTATTTGAGTTATCGGTTCATAATGCAATATTTTCAACCATTTCAATGTATATTACATAAAAAAAAATTCCAAGTCTAACTAGCTAGGCTAAAAGTTATGAGTTCATTTAAACGCATAACTAGTATACTAGGTACGCCCCTGCAATGCATGACCCATCCATATATGCATCATGGATTGTTTTATAGGAGAATGTAATATCTATGTTAAAGAAAGAACCAATGGGTAGTAAAATCTTTATAATTTCTCTAAGTCTAAAGAAAGTACTATCCTGTTTACTTGGTTAATAAAAGCCTTTTTATTGTAAAAAAAAAGTACTATCCTCTCTTATTCGTCCTTTATAAACTGTTCGAAAGGGCTTGATTTTTCTTGAGTCTGATTTATTTGTATTTTAATTCAAGCGCTTGAAGCTTTGTCTTGAATATGACTTAGAACTTGAGTGTGAATTTGATGACCTATGTGTCACGAACATTTTTTTTTTTTTCGGTGAAGGATTTTTTTTTTATTAACCACTAGAAAAAGCAAACATACACAAATGTAAAACTATACAAGCCTTTGAGAATTCTTACATACCTACTAGGTAGGGCTGCATATCATCTCAAGAGCCAAAACATAAATATATTCTACTTCCCCTATCTAATGTGTGTTATTTGCACTTTGTTGATCGCCTAGAATATTAGTGGTAATTCTTAATAAAATGCCGTACAACTAACTTTTGATCTTGAAAGTAATTCTTTGGTATTTGATTTGCCCTCGTAATTTCTTGATCACCGAAAATATTTGAAACTTGTAAGAAAATGGTCCTCTTTTTTTTTTTTTTTTTTTTTTTTTTTTTATAAATAAAAAATTAAAAAATCCACCAAGTATACTGACCCGAGGTAATAGGTGTTTGACATAAATCCCTATATATATGTTAGGGGTATTGAACACCTTACACCTCCTCCTATATACTGATTATGTGTGAGCTGATAATTATTTCTAGCAATAAATATCATCTTTCCCCATATTTTATGTAGTATATATCTCAACAATCTTCGACCAAATTTATACACCTAAAGTTTGGTCGATTGAAATGCAATGACAGACAAACCATAGAGTACGTCTTTTACGAAAAATATTTTCACGGAAGATAATCACTCTATTTGTCTGAATTTTTGTGGCACGCTTTCCTTTTAGTATGTTCCATCAAGAAATCATCTTTCTATATTTAGAAAAATTAAACTTTAAAATTCCTATTTTACCCTTAATAAGATGATATATAGCCAACAAATATACACTCAAAATTTATCTATACCACAAATTTCAAAAAATAATCTTTCTTTCTTAAATTTTGTGCTTAATCAAACAAGTAACATAAACGGATTGGGCTCCTCTCCATTTCCCTTCTCTTTATTTTTCCCAAGTTCTACCTTAGATTAGAGACACATGGCATGAGTTATAATTAATGACTAAGATTTAATTGACTAAAATAAGATCTTAACCATAGTTTATATAATTAATAACTTATCCATAAATATATTAAAATATTTTCTCTCTCCTCCTATTTTAAGATTCCATCTTTTTTTTCAATCATGTATTTCTTTAATGAGGATATTTTAGAATATAGACAACTCTTTCGAAATATACAATTACCGATTGAATAATGGGGTCTATATTATGTGATTATTAAGCATCATAATTGAAAAAATGGAAGACATCACCAATTGAATAATGTGTCTATTAGGGGAAAAAAATTAAGAGGAAAAAAATTAAGTGGCAAAAAATAATCGGATAAAATAGAAAAGATATTTTACCGGGTAGGAAAAGTAAATAGGAAGAGAGCTAAAAATATTCTAATATATTTATGGATAATTTATTAATTATGTAATCATAGTTAGGGCCTTGTTTTAGTCAATTAAATCTTAGTCATTAATTCTAACTCATGCCATGTGTCTCTAATCTAAGGTAGAACTTGGGGAAAATGGAGAGAAGGGAAATGGAGAGGAGCTCAATCCAACATAAACCGTGCAACAACATTGGCGGTCTGAGCCATTTGACAATAGTGACAAATAATCAAATATTGAGAGCTCAAAGAGTGCATATATTCTTCTCCCATTCATTTTCAACATTTATTTCTAACGAGAAGAATCAGAGGAATTATAGAGATTATAATATTCACTTAAATTGAAATTACATACTAATATTTTTTCTTGTCTTGATTATTTCTTAAGCACAAAAAAGTTATTACGACAATATAATTCTTAACTCGTTCGAAGTATTCGAAGACTTAAGTCTTACTCTCTCCTCTCTATCTTTTACTACATACCTTTTCTTTGAGTTTCTCATCCTATGTTTGGTACTCGTATTTGAGTTAGTAATTGATTCACTCAAATAAGATACATTTAAAGAGGAAGCGTTTTCTAACAGATGTTTTTCATATTCAATATTCGAACCCGAAACTTCTGATTAAGGGTAAAATAATTCATTCATCCCACCATGACCCGTCTTGCTAATTTTTTTTTTTTTTTTTTTTTTTTTTTTTTTTGAAGAAGAATTATGTTTAGATTCAATCATTCAATTCACAAACATTTGCTTAAGTCAAGTCTCTATTCATGTGTGGACCTTACGACACATGCAAGAGAGCCAAGAGTACGTGCCATGCACGCCTTGAGTCAGAAGACTAGTACGACTTAATGTAGAAAAGGAAGTAAGAAAAATAAAATTCACAATTGCATTAAATATGATTTTGATTTTGATTTTGTTGTCCATAATATTGTCTATTGTACTAATAATGGTCTTAAATGGTGCATTGCTAATAGTTTTGCTCATATAAAGGCTAAAAGTGATTCAAAGTTGTTGGTGGACTGTGTAAATGGTGTTAATGCTGTTCCCTGGAGGATTGCTAAAGAAGTACAAGAGCTTAACTATGCCATGAGACAAGCTAATGTCTCCTTAAGCCATTGCTTTAGGGAAAGTAATCAGGTTGCTGACAAATTAGCCTCTCTTAGTCACGCTTCTCGAGACTAAGAGGTATCGAACTTTGCGTAACTTAACCGAGGTTAAAGGTTTACTTACATGGATAGATGAGTCTTCCAGTCTTCAGGATCTCCAACAAAAGAAGCACAACATCACTTTCAAACCCCCTTGATCATACGTTCATTCTGATTCATAGTGGAGTGGACAGAGTAGGATTAACTATGTTGAGGATCCCTTTTGTATAGGTTGGATACCTCGTGCCATTGCACAATACTCTTTTGCTAACCATCCGTGCATTCACATCATCTATGATTGTAGAAAGATAGGTTTGTTCTATCTTTCAGTCATGAACAGGGAGTTAAGTAGGAAATTTTTGTTAACTCCCTCAAAGTTTAATGTAATGATCCTGAAGATGAATAAAATGAGTTAGTTCTAAAAAAAAAAAAAAAAACAAAACAAAACAAAAAAAAACAAAAACAAAAACAAAAACAAAAAAACTTGCTCGTCAACTTGTCAACGTACATTAATTTCCACGTTGGCTCGATCAACATCTCTGATCTCACCCCTTTTCGCTGAGCTACCTCCGTCCCAACTTATGGTCCTCATTTTGGGATTTGTAAGTAAAGGCTCTACGGTCAAACCTCTCGATAATGGCAGCGTTTGTTCGAAAATTTCATGACTGTTATGGTGCGGTGTTGTTATGTATATATACTGACATTTGATGTTTAGATCTCATTTAGTTGTTATAAATAAAAGTACGCAAAAAATCATTTGTCTGTATTTTATACATTATAAATGAAACCAAAATATTTGTTAATTTTAAAATCTCAATCGAGTTTCATACATATTTCATTAATTGAAAATTGAAAAGACAAATAAATGATTAAGAAATCCACACCTATTTGAACCATAATGATAAATAATTAAAATATAAGGAACATATGTATTCAAAATTAACCGAAAATTTAAATATTATAAGTTTGACGTAAGATTTGTACAATTGTATGTTATTCATAAATTTCAGTCTATTAATGATAATATAACGCTTGAACTGATGAAGATTTTTATTCATACTTTCAACAAAAGGGAATTCAATAGCTTTCCCTTGAAGGCTGTCTAAGAGCTTAGTAGTATAATTGAGGATGTTTAGATATTTCTACTTGAAAATTTATAATGTGCGTGACATTAATGATGATTATCGTAAGTATTTTAATATTTTATTTTTATAGTATATTTCTACAAAATATTATAATATAATATTTAAGTATGGCTGTTATAGAGATTTCTACAAAATATTATAATACAATATTTGAGTATGGCTGTTATAGAGAGGTAATTTTATAAAGAGTGTACCGCTATAATGAATGTCACTGCTGTTATAGGTAGAATGCTGTTATAGAGAAGTAAAATATAACATGAAAAATCGGTTCCGAAGAAAATCAGACCGTTATAGTGAAATGTTGTTATAACGAATGACAATTATAGAAATATTTAACGGTATCCTCATTTTTTCGTCCACAGTTGTCACGAGAAAAATTGTTTCTTTTGAAACTCATAACACGGAGGCAAGCTGGCAAGGTATTTTTTATTTTACCGTCCATTCTGCTAGCAACCTTGTCGATGTTCGAGATTTGGGGGAAATGAAAGTTTATCTGAAGGTTTCAATAGCAGGACAGAGTGAGTGCACGGAAGTAGATCTTGTGAACAAGACGACTCCCGAGTGTAATACCACACTTTGCTTCTTCGTGCTCAAGGAAGGCATTGTACAAGAGGATGTTCCTGCTGTCATTGAGTTGTTTTGCCAAAGGAGTTTCTCACACGATAAATATGTTGGCAAGTTAAAGATCACTCTACGTCCTTTTTATAAAGGAGAATGTAATTTTTCAGTGCGTAGTCAGGGGCGGAGCCACCTTGGCTTGAGGGGTGTCAAGCGACACCCCTTCGCCGGAAAATTACATTGCATATATAAGTGAAATTTTGGTTTTATAGGTATGTATATTAGTGTTGACACCTCTTAACACAAGTTGAAGGCTTAGCGTAGCGGTTAAGGGGTTGCAATAAGTCTCTAAGATCACAGGTTCAAACTTAGGTCACGATATTTTTACATTTTTTGACACCCCTTAATATGAATCCTGGCTCCGCCACTGTGCTTAGTAATGATTCAAATCGGAGCAAAAGTTTTGGAACTTTAAAGTTTTCGCATGAATTAGGAGATAAAGTACTCGTAGTGTCAAACTCATCATCATCGTCAAAGGATTGCAATCGCATAATTGCTACAGCGTTCAGTGATCGACTCTTCATAGTCAGATGGATTTTATTATGTCGTATCTACGTTAATGTAAGAACAACTTTTGCTACAAATATTTTGAAATCTTTGTTAACTTATATACTGCAAGTGAAAATGCACAATTGCGCATTTCATGAAGCAAAACGTTTAACATAAACAAATTTCATGTCTACGAAAATCAAGACAAGAAAAATGCTACAAATTTGTAGCTAGTTTTAAATTTTCAAGTTCACTTTTTTTTTACAATTTCTATAATTTCTGTAGAGTTTGAAGAAAGTGTCATCTTGTTCTTCTCTTTATAAACTGTTCCCAAGGGCTTGATCACTTAATTATTCTTGAGTTCGGCTGATCTGTATTTTAATTCAAGAGCTTGAAGCATAGTTTTGAATCCGAATAAGATCTTGAGTGTGATTTTGAGCTATTCGTCACGAACTCTTTGATGATCGCCCACCAGTAGTCGTAATTATTAATCAAATGCCATGAACGTAACTAATTAACTTTGATCTTGACATACGTGATACGACTTGATATTTGCTTTTTCTAGGTTCTTGATCATGAATGCTTTAAACTTGTCAGAAACTCTTTAAATGCTTTTGTTTTCTAGAGAAGTTCTTGAACTTTTTAATCTTAATTAGAGCTCTCTCTTACTTCTTGTTGTGGTTTCAGATGCTTTCAAAGGGAATAGAAATGGTTTTTTAGCCCTTTACAAGTTTTTTAAAGTTTTACAACCTTTTTACAAGAGATTTTCATTTTTAACACATAATAAGAGATCTGAAAAGGTTATTTTTTTTTTCTATTTAAATTGTAAGAGGGCAAGAAATCTCATTTCCTCAATATTGTCTGGAGTGGAGCTAGTATTACCTTTTTTTTTTTTTTTTTTTTTTTTGCACGGATTGCCCTTCAAAGACGCTGGTAAAGTTTTTGTCCCTCAAATTCTTTGGTCTTTAATTTTTTCCCTTTGCTTAAAAAACACTACAAAAAAATGGATAATTTGAGGAGGTTGAAAGTTGCAATTCGCGGAGGTTTTAGCCTCCGCTAATTGCTAGAAGAGGCCAAAACCTTCGCGAATTGCAACTTTCAGCCTCCACAAATTACCCATTTTTTTGTAGTGAAAGTGAACGAAAATATCTCGAGGTTCTGGCTTCGAACCCCCCCTCAGTTAAAAAAAAAAAAAAAAAAACCATTTCGCAAGGGAAGGCTTCGAGAAAATTCTGTCCTAAGTTAGAAGTTTGCCTTACGTCAAAAGTTTGTCTTGCGAAATTTTGCAAGGCAGATTTTTTTTTTTTTACTCTGCTGGAATTCTAGGCCTACTTTTTGCCCGAATAGGCCTAATTTTACTACGTAATTCTGCCTTGCAATTTTTTTTTGACTGAACCGGGATCGAATCCAGAATCTCGGGGTATTTTAGGCGAAGGGCAAAAATTAAAGACCACCACCGAATAAGGGCAATCGTGCAAATTGCTCGGAGTATTATCGACGTACCTAAGGCCATCGGGCTTTTGGGCTTGTACCACATGAACAGACTCATTTGGTAAAATTTCATCTTAATTGACTAGTCCAATAAAATTATACTTTTAATTCAATTTAAATTATTAGGTCAAATATATTAGCCTAATAATATATCTTAATATGATGCATATATGGATGGGTCATGCACTGCAGGGGGTATTAGTATACTAGTTATCAGTTTAAATGAACTCATACCTTTTAGCCTAGCTAGACCTCATTTTTTATTTTATTTTATGTAATATACATTGAAATGGTTGAAAGTATTGCACTATGAATCCATAATTCAAATAAGATGATGAATTCGGTAACAAAAATATGAGTACTAAACCCATAGAATCAAAATTCAAAATCCACCTTTGGATCCGCCTCTGGATTAGCCTCTGGATCCGCCTCTAGATCCGCCTCTGGATCCGCCTCTGGATCCGCCTCGAATGAATTGAACGCATTAACTATATTAGCCCATTGCACAAACTACACTCACTGCCGTTCGAATATCGGTATTTTTGCGGGCGTAATCCTTTGATGATGATTATGATGAAGATGACTTCACAACTATGAGTTTATCTCCTAAAACATATGAACACTTCAAAGTCCCAAAATTTGAACTCTTATTTGAACCACTTCTTATTACTTGTTTAGTGTTACATGATTTTTCAAATTGAGAATCTAGAGTTAGGTTTAACTTGCCAAAATATTTATCGTGTGAGAAACTCCTTTGACATAACAACTCAATTTTAACAGAAATTTCACCCCCTCCTTGTACGATGTTTTTCTCGGGCACGATGAAGCAAAACGTCGTGTTCCACTTTGGATTTGTCCCGTTCCGAAGATCCGCTTTCGTGAACTTGCTTTTTCCTGCTACTGAAACCTTCGCGTAAACTTTCATTTCCCCAAATTTTCGAACATCTATAAGGTTGCTAGTAGAATGGACGGTCAAATTTAAACGTCTTGCCTCCATATTATGAGTTTCAAGAAGCAATTTTTTTTCTTTCTTGACAACTTTATAATCTTTTAAGGTGGATGAAAAATCAGAAGAACTAATAGCCTGTTTGGCCAAGCTTATTTTTCCCCCAAAAGTACTTATTTTTTCAATAAGTGCTTATTTGAAAAAAAGTGAAGTGTTTGGCCAAGCTTTTGGGAGAAAATAAGTACTTTTGGGGAGCATTTAAACGTGGAATGGCGATTTTGAGAAGCTAAAAAAAACGGCTTTTGCCCAAAAAAGCTTAATTTTTTGAAAAGTACTTTTTGATTTAAAAATACAAATAAAAAAAGCACTTTTTAAAGCTTTGGTCAAACATTAATATTTTCACACAATTCTTCCATAATTGCTCAAAAGTGCTTTTTAATTAATTGACCAAACACAAACATGTTGCTTTTCGCTAAAAGTGCTTTTTGAAAAGTACTTTTAAAAAAAAGTATTTTTTAAAATAAAGGCGATTTTTTAGAAGTTTTAGCCAATTTTAAAGAAAACAAAGAGACTCCTAATTTATTGGATATAATGTTTTTAAAATATTTATTATAAGTATAATTATTTGTAGCACTTATTTTAGAAGTTTGAGGACCACAAGAGCTATACTCACCACAAAACCTAGATAAATGATGGTGGACCAAGTCAATGAGGAAATTTAATCTTCGCGGATGTTGATAAATTGACGAGCTAGTGTCAGTGTTAAAAAAAAAAAAATGGGGGAACTAATATACTATCTAGTCTTTCAAAAAGAAAGATTATTTTTGCTTATTTATTTATTAAACTTGCTGAGATATTATATAATATAATGAAGTAATTAAATGTTAGTCGTTTCCGGTCATTTGGTAGCTGGTTTGGAGGTGAGTTAATCACGTATTAAATTCTGCATAAGTAATATCAATGTTTGGTAGCTGATTAGGAGGGAATCCATGTTTATATAATCAATGTAAGAGGGAATCTATGTTTATGCAGGATAGAAGGTGGAATAACTAATACATAAATAACCAAACCCTGTTATGATTTTTTGGAGAGAGATGCAAATAAGAAGATAGAAAATATTAATGAAAACTGTCTCATATAAATTTTATTAATCATAAGTCTTTATATAGACACATAAATAAAGTAGTAGACTCCTCCTGACTAAAGTATTATATTCTTACTAAAACTTAAAAACTGAATATTCTACCAAACAACTAGTAGTTTCCTCCTATAACTAAACAATTAATTATTCTTGAAAATTGTAGCAGTAACGGATGCGAAATCCAACGCTACTCCTTGCTTCTATTCTTTGCAGTCTAAAATAGTAGGTCCTCTCCACTTTCTTCGTCTACTAGTAGTGCTTGTTAACTGTTTTGAGTTTCTTTGAACTTGCACACTTTTGTAACATGACCTCTTTGTTTTCAATTTCCACATATTGCGTCAGATCTCCACCAACAAATTTTTTCTAAGTGTGTTTTCTTTTTGTAGTAGTTGTAGGGAGGATAATCGACTTTTCCTAGAGCACTTATTAATTTTGAGAGAGATAGTAGAGAGATATAGTTGAGAGATCCTTAGACTCTTCTAGAGCAGAGATTTTGGACTCAAATCTCATTGGAATAGTCACAAGATTTTTTTCAACAATTCTATTATCTTTAAAATCCTCGCCAAGTAGCTTGATTCTGAATTCAAGATTTGATTTTGTCTTCCTCGTTCACTTCCTTGATACTCCTTTTTGGTTTTTTCTCAAGCTTCTTATGTTGTCTTACATGCAATGACTTTAGAGAAGATAGAATCTGCAACTGAATTTTAAGTTACAATTTTGGTTTTGCATTTTTTGATCTTCTCTTCTAAATGAGTTATGATTTTTGCAGGTGTAGGACTTTCAGGGAGTTCTTGTATGGATTTTTATTCCATTACAACTTCCCAAAGATCATATGCTTCAAGATACGATTTCATCTTCATCTTCACTACCCAAATTTTTTAATTTTCAGCAGTGAAGATTTGCGGAGGAGTCAAAGAGACACCATTACTTGTCATGGTTGAAAAAATAAGGGTAAAAAGTAGTATAGATTGAAGATTGGTATTGGTTGAAAATAGCCATGAGCGTTAAAAATAAGCACGGGTTAAAATTGGTTGAAAATAGCCCTGAGCGTTAAAAATAAGCACGGGTTAAAATGGATTGAAAATAGGTATGAGTTAAAAGTGGTTGAAAGTATTCTTTTTCACAGACCCATTAAGATCAATGAAGGAGATACCACTGTTATAATTTTTTGGAGAGATGCAAACAAGGTAGAAAATATTAATGAAAACTTTCTCATATAAATTTTATTAATCATAAGCCTTTATACAAGCACATAATAAAGTAGTAGACTCTTCCTACAACTAAAGTATTATATTCTTACTAAACTAAAATTTAAAAATTGAATATTCTACCAAATCAACTATTAGACTCCTTCTATAACTAAACAGCTATTTATTCTTGAAAACTATAGCAGAAACAAATGCAAAATCCAACAAAATCTGCATATAACTAACCCCTGCATAAAATATATAAATTCCTTCATATCCAATTTCAGTGTTACTATTGCATAACTATACCCAGCTACCAAACGACCCCTCAACACTTTTGGAGTATTCGACGACTTAAATCTATATTACTACTTGCTAGCCTTTGAAGAAGAATTGTGTTTAGATTCAATTCACATACATTTTCTTCGGTCAAGACCATATTACAGTACATGTAAGAGTACTACATACCGAAGGAAATAAAAATACGCAAAGGAATAATATAAGCACAAGGAAAAGATCCAACAGTGGCTATATAGAGGATACTTATTAAATTCATGAGAGAAGGTAGGAGACTTTCCTTAATAACTCAAAACTCTTAAATCTCACTACAATAAAATATGTGACAGAGCATCCCTATTTATCATACTAAAAAACCAACGTAGACTAGGAATAGAAAATGCATTCCAATATGAACTAGACAGATAAATCCTAACTAGATATGCATTAAATAAATATCAAATCCTAAGTAACTTTAGATTAATAATCTTGGTTTAGTTCAATCATCTGACAATCTCATCTATAAAATTAAAGTATTAAAGTATATTTTTATTTATTTAATTGTATATTTCAACGCATATGTGAGTTAGTTTTCTTTTTCATGAGTCAAATATGTGGAAAAATATTTTTTTCTTTTGGGAGGCGGTGAGATTTGAATTGAGGACTTGATCTGCCTGCTTTAATGCCATATTGAAGTGTCCAATGATCTGATATGAAATGATAGTGTTAATAAGAGCATACGTTTATTTACTTAATTATATGACTTAACACACACTCTTACGTGTGGACTTAGTTCTTTTTTATGGGTCAAACACGTGGACAAATAATTTATTCTTTTTGTTTTCGTGGTGTGAGATTTGAATTCAAGACCTGATTTGGCTTCTTTGGTACATACCATATCAAGTGTGTGATTATCCCATCTAAATTTAGGTTGTTAAATAGAAATCACACTTTTATTTACTAAATTATAATGTCTCAACCTGTCTCTTAATTATGTGGGAGATGATTCTTTTTCATGAGTCAAACACATGAAATTATATGTTTATTTTTTTTATTGGCAGAGCGAATTAATTCAGGACTTGATCTACTTGCTTTGATACGTACCATATTGAAGTATGTGAGTACATATCTCATTTAAAAATTAGGTCATTAAAGAGAGAGTACAATTGTATTTGGGATCTTTTCGCAAATAGTCAACTTGAGTTGATATTTACTTTTCCTAATCAGTATATGTTAATTATATATGGTTATAAGCTGATTATAACATGGCTACTGTGCATATATTATATATTCATCAATTATTTCTAGTTTAAACTGTTGGAATCTTTACATAAACAGTCGGTTGGATTTACAATCGTACTATATACGGTAATACATAATTTATAATATGAATATAATACATATATTATACACCCCGCAACTATTTTTAATTCAGATAATTAATGATAAGTTGGCAGAGTCATTATGGAAGTCATTTTGGAAAAATATTAGAGATGATCACATTAAGAAGAACAAATGACAAACAAAATATAGTAATAATAATAAAGATAAGATAGAGTTGAAATTGCAAAAACTAGTTCAAGGCACGCTATGGATGGAGCTGTCTTCAGAGTAGATTCCAGTCGCTACCCAATGTAGCAAAGTGACTTTCTATTCCCAATATACAATGAACCACTCGGAAATCTTTAAATGTGCACTTAAATAAAAGTTCCGGAGAACTGATGTGCCATGAAATTATGGCACATCTGATAGCTTTTTACGAGAAGTTTTACTTGTTTTTAAACAATTATGTGTCGTTTTGGCGTGTTTTTATTATTTTCCAGGTAATTGAGGAGTTAAAGGACGAAAACACTAAAGTTGAATGATTAAGCATTGATGGTGAAGTTTTACGGGCCGTATGATCTTATACGAACCATAATCTTGATCGTAAATAACAATCATTGGAAACAGAATATTGAAGAAGAAGATGGTGAAATTCGACAACTTTTACGGACCGTATCTTGTGATACGGGCTGTATTTCGAAACGTATTTACCAATCAACAGCTGAGGCAAAAAGTTAAGTTTGAGGATGAAGAAAGACGACTAAGTTTCACGGACCGTATAATCAACTACGAGCGTATAATGTGATCGTGACTTTTCGCCGAAGACTTGAAGAATTTCAATCATATAATTGTATACGGTCCGCATCTCATTATACGGACCGTAATTAATGTTGTCGGGCCTGTTTGCAATTATGTAATTTTATGTTTTTGAGAGCTTATAAATAGTTCCTTGTGGGATTGTATTTATTATCAGTTGTCAGGCTTTGTTTTTTGACTTAGAGCATTAAATACTTCATTGTTTTTGGAGCTTTTGGAGAACAAGACAATTACTTTCATCTTATTTTAATCAATAGTAGGCAATATGAATACTTTATTACTTTGTTCTTCATTCTTCGTTATGAGTAGCTAATTTTTCTACTAAGGTTGTGAACCCTAGGATGGGTGTTATGTGATTGCGAATTGAGATTGATATATGCATAACGGATTGTTAGGGTTTATTTATTCTTTGTTCTTCTTTCATAATTGATGGTTGCAAACAGTGATTAAAGCCATAAGCTAACTTGAAAAAGTGAGTAGGGTTTGGTAGGAATAAATAACAAGAACTAGGGCGTTAACCCTCTTTTGATAAATTCACTTAGGGATAAGAGGAATTTACTTGGCACAAGATTAACCATTTTTCATATACACTCTTTTATATTTGGGAAAATCATAAAGAGAAATAGTCCTTAACAATCAGAAAATATTAGGGATTCAATAAGAGGTTAAGTGTATTCATACAACGATCCATTAGAAGTATATCAAGATCAGTCATCAGAGCATACACAACCTTGGTTTCTTTAATCATATTCATTAAAATCAACAACAATTAGTTAATAAACAACCAACTTTCTACAAACTCAACGGAATACGAAACTAGACCGCAAAAAAGTACTATACGACTTTAGTAACCATTTCACACCATATTCCGATTCCCTATAGGATTCAACCCCAACCTCGTTGGGTTCCTATATTTGACATCATCCACTTTACATCATTTAATGGGTGTAATTTGAGCGTATCAAGAACCCTTCTAATCTCTTGACTGCTGGTCAATTCGGAATAAAAAATAAAACAGACTCTTGAAGAGAATGAAATGATAAAGAGCCTAAAGATTTATATCTCCAATTACTAATTTTCTGCAATGTGATAGATTTATATAAAAAGTGAAACACACCTTTTAAATAAATAAAATAGTAAATCCCACTTTAACCCACCCCACCCCACCCCCCACCTCAAAAAACTTTTAGGGGTTGGGAAACGATACCCCCTCCTCATATTGAATGGGAACGATAACCCCCTCATGCAGTATTTTCCGATGAGATTTTTTTTCTGAAACAAAATCTTTTTTTACTTTTTAGAATTAAAATACAAAAATATATAACTCTTATTATTATCCCATTCACCTATTTTGTTGAAGGTAATGTACTTCTTTTAGGATATAATTTTAGAATACAAAGAACACACATAAATAAATTAATACTTTACACTCCTTCATCTTACTACCAATAAAAATTCCTTCAATTTATATTTCATAAGAAATTCTAAAATTTCACATAAAATAGACTAATTTTGCATATTTTCTTGAATTTTGCCTATAATAATTTTTTCTCATTGCAGAATTTTAGCAACGATCTCAAAATAATTAGAAAACTCTTAAATTTTGGCAGAAAGTTTAAAAGTCAAAACCAAAGTATTGTTTTGGATGAACATATTATATTTCCCCTTTTAATAAAATGTCATGTTAAGTCCTAGGAACATAAGAAATAATGGCGGATCCAGAATTTTAAATAAGCGGGTTTGATATATTTAAAGGAGTGAGCAATATTTTTTTATTTTTTTTTTGCTAAATGGTTCATAAAGGTAAATTAAGCTATTCTTAGAAATTAAAATAATAATATGTTAGACCGAAAAATCAAAATAATAATATGACAAATGGTTCATAAAGGTTCTATAGCATGAAAAATACCCCCTTTATATATTGAATGGGAACGATAACTCACTTCGACTCAAAAGTTTGAGTGACTATCGCCAAAAAGAAAAAAGAAGTAAAAATTCAGAATATTTTTTTTTTGGAAGAAATATTTTTGGCGCTATTTATTTTTGAGTATTTAATTTTTCTTCAAAATCAACATATCAAAACCCTTTTGTATTAATTTTGGTCTAACATATTATTATTTCTTCATTTTTTTAAAATTTTGAATCCACCACTATTTCTTATGTTCCTCGGACTTAACATGGCATTTTATTAAAAGGGTAAGTATAATATGCTCATCAAAAATAATATTTTGCTTTCGTCTTTCTTACTTTCTTCAAAAATTTAAGAGTTTTATTTTTTATTTTGTGATCATTGCTTAAATTTATCCAATAGAGAAAAAAATATTATATACAAAATTTAAGAAAATATGAAAATTAGTCAATCTTATGTGAAAGTTTAGAAATTCTGATGAAATATATTTACATGAATGAATTGTTGATATGTAAAGTATTAATTTATTTGTGCGTTCTTTGTGTTCAAAAATTATATTCTAAAAGAAGTACATTATCTTCAACGAAATAAGTGAATGGAATAATAATAAGGGTTATATATTTTTGTATTTTAAATCTAAATAATAAGAAAAAAGATTTTTATTCAAAAAGAAAAACTCTCACCTGAAATATATTGTATATAAGGGTATTTTTACCAGTCAATATGTGGAGTGGGTCTTATTTTTCAATCCTTAAATGTTAGAGGAATAAAATGAGATTGACTCTAAATAAAAATATACTTTTTTTAATATCTTAATCTTTTAGATAAGATCGTTGATAATAATTTCGTTTACACATAGTTCAATGACGTCGTATGTAGTACTCTTGCATGTGCTGTAGTAAGGTCCACATGTATAGAGACTAGACAGAAGTAGACACAATTCTTCTCCAAAAGACTTAAGTTGAATACTTCCAAATTTAAAATATATAAGTTATCTCCTAAAATCATTTAAAAAAGTCATTCACACACTTCAACTTAAAAAAAAAAAAAAAAAAAAAGAGGCTAACATTTTTAATTACTTCGTCGTATTGTGTATATCTCAACAATTTTAATAAATGAAAAACAAAAAATAGCCTTAGTCCGAATAATTCATGATAATATAAGTTGACAAAGTCAGTATAGAAAATTATTGATTGGTTGAGGCAGGAGTCAGTGTTAAATTTGGCAGCATTCATACAATGGCCAATACAAGATTAAAAATACTTCTATACTTATTTTTTAAACTAATTTTAAGAACATTTCAATTATTTTACAGAAAAATACTTATCACTAACTATTTATCTAAGTCGCATTATTTCTATACAAGCACATCATTGTTTATTTGTAAAATTAGCTTTCTAACACCTAAAACTAGTGTTTTTCAGCACTTATTAATGCTTTTCAATTACTTTTAATCAATTAATAATTCAAACGAGCTCTTAAAAATCAAGAAAATAATTTTCCTGATTGAGGTAGAAAAAATAAGTTCCACAAATTATGACAATCCACTCTGATTGCCTACCTCCGCCACCCTCCCCCCTTCCCGCCCAATTAATTACTCTAATCTTCTTCTTCTCTCATTTCTACCTTTCAATGGTGCAAGATATTGAATTTGAATCTATAGATAATATAAAGTTAGGCATAAACTAAAAAGGAAAGTGTATCACATAAATTGGGACAAAGGGATTAGCATATAAGTTGCAAATTTTCTTATGTTAATATGACGAAAAAAATGTAGCTTAAAATGTTGGTCAAAATTTATATATTTTAACTCTCGAAAAAACGAAATGTAACAAATAGTTTGGGACGGAGGGAGTATAAGGCTGTGCAGCCATTCTCATTTGACTCAATCACTGCTAAC
>NC_081351.1:23056089-23148316 GCF_029784015.1 Lycium ferocissimum
CCATTTTTAAAAAAAGGCCATGTTTAGAAAAACAAAAAACTTGCCAGAAAATAACAAGGCAATTAGAGCACCGACTAACGCCGTCCGTCATCAATGGCGAAGAGAAATAGTTCGATAGTGAAGAGGAATGAAGAAAGGAAGAGTGAGTGGAAAATCCACAGAGAAACTTGGGAATCAATTTGTCAAGCAAATGTCAAAAAGCTATAAAGGGAAATGGAAATTGGAAAATTCGGAGGAATTTGAAGAGAGAAGAGGACTTGAAAAAAAAAAATTGCCAAAAAAATTAAATTTTTACAACTTACTAATGTAGTACCACTTTTTTTTTCTTCCTCCAAAGCATAAAGGGAAGATTCAAATAACAGTTAGATTTTACTGTTTTACTGATTTACACCCAATGATTTATAAAATAAAATAAAACCGTATTGCTACAGATCTGGGTTTGGATAAAATTTTCAGAATTCATATTGAAATTTGTTTATTATTCTTTTCTAACAGGAATATATGGCGGTAATGGTGGAGGGGAAGGAAATTTTTTAGTGGGGAAGAGTAAAGTAGGTTAGGGGTGATGACGTGGCGTCCACACCATCAAATGTCAGAGAGCTAAAGTAGCTCCTAATAATACTGTTATTATTCCTATAACCGAGATCAAATACATTATGTAAGGTATAACTCTGAAAAGAGGAAGAAGCGGTCACATAAGATTGGTTGTCCACCTTGGACAACTTAACAGAGGAGGGATATATTTTGACCCAAAATATAACGGCAGGGGTATATTTGGACCTAAAGTATAACGAGAGGTATATTTGGCCTTTTTCCAATAGTATAGGGGTATATTTGGCCCTTTTCCGTTTTTTCAATGAAAAACAAGACTTGAAAGCTTGAGAATGGAGAAAGGCCAAAGTGAAATATAAAAGTAAAAGTGAGGTACAAGTAGAGAGAGAATAATAATAATAAAGGGTAAAAATAATGTGGGCTCTGTGATAATGATGATTGTGCACAAATGAAGAAAAAACCAATTTACAAGGTTATGGGAAAGATTCCCCAAAATACTTTTACTTCCCAAATTTTATGAAAATTGTACTTTCAATTGTTTTTTTTTTATATAGCATGTACTACTGGCAAGAAAATTTTGGGGCCCCAATAGTGATGGGGCCTAAAGCAGCTACTTGGGCCGACTTATCCTTGGGTCGGCCCTGTTATTGAAGTGTGTAACAATCTCATCATCTAATTAAAAAATTTAAAATATTAGAGAAAGCACATTTTTATAATTTAATTATATCTCTCAATCCATCCTCTTACGTGTGGCCCGCTTTTCTTTTTCATGAGCCAAACAAGTGAAAATATACATTTGAATTCAGGACCTGATCTGTCTGCTTTGGCATTGTATGAATGATATCTTGTCCAAACGATTAAAGTTTTAGAGAGAGAACACTTTTATTGACCGATGTCTTGTCCAAACGATTTTAGAGAGAGAACACTTCTATTTATTTAATTGAATGTCCCAACATATCTCCTTAAGTGGGATAGATTTTTTTTTCATGAGTCAACTATCTGTTTTACATCTCATCTAAAAGCTTAAGTTGTTAGAAAAAATATACTTTTATTTCCTTAATTTTGTATATGTCTTAACACACGCTCTTACGTGTGGGCTTGATTCGATCTTTTCATGAGTCAAACATGTGGAATACAATGAGACTTGAATAAAAGTTATAAATGTTAAAAAGTGAACACATTTTTATTTACTTAATTGTAATATATCTCAACATGCGTTATATACTATTATGACTTCTTTGTCCATGTTCTACCACTGCTGCCATTTTTCTTTGTATTAACACTGACACTAGGTCGTCAATTTATCATCATCCGCGTAATATTTTTCCACATTGACTTGATCAACCATCATTTATATAGGTTTGGTGGTGAGTATATCTCTCCTCTTATGGTCCTCAAACTTTTAAAATAAGCGCTATAAATAAACTTAGGTCATCTGATTTTTTCATCCACCTTTAAAGATTAGAAAGAAGTTGTAACGAAAACAGTTGCTTCTTGAAACTGATAATATGGAGGCAAGAAGTTTATATTTTACCGTCCATTCCGCTAGCAACCTCGTAGATGTTCGAAATTATGGGAAAATGAATGTTTACGCGAAGGTTTCAATAACAGGACAGATCGAGTGCACAACAGTGGATCTTGAGAACGGGACAAACCCTGAGTGGAACACGACGTTTTGCTTCATCGTGCCCGAAGAAAACATCATACAAGGAGGGGGGGAAATTCCGGTTAAAATTGAGTTGTTCTGTCGAAGGAGTTTCTCACATGATAAATATGTTGGTGAGTTAAACCTCACCATAGATTCTCAATGTGTAGAATCATGCAATACATTCTCAGTTGTTTGGAGTGGTTCAAATAAAAGTTCAAGTTTTGGTACTTTGAAGTATTCACATGTCTTAGGAGAGGACTCATCATCATCATCATCGTCGTCGTCTTCATCACCACCACCACCACCACCACCATCATCATCAAAAACTCAAAAAATTGAAAGAGTAGTGGGTGTACTCGGTGCAGTGGCTAATATCGCTGAAGCGTTCAGTTCATGACCCATAATATCTATGTTAAAGCCAGGAAGAACTACTTCTGCTAGAAATATTTTGAAATCTATGTTGGTCGTGTATATTGCAGTTTGTGTTTGGTATGAAAGAAAACGTCTTTTACGAAAAATATTTTTCTGGAAGATAAGTACTCTATTTGTCTTAATTATGTGCACGCTTTCATTTTAGTATGTAAGAAGAAGAATGTCATCTTTTTATATCTAGAAAAACTTAATTTTAAAAATTGTGTTTTTTACCCTTAAAAATTGTGTTTTACCCTTAATAAGATGATATATAGTCAACAAATATCCAAGATTTGTTTTATACTACAAGTTCAAAAGAATTCTTTTCTTTAATATTAAACTTTGTGCTCAGTCAAAGGGATTTTGGCAAATTGGGAACCCCAATACTTTCGCGTGGATCCAATATTTGTAGTGAAAAGTTCAATAAATATATAAGAAATACAACTTGAGAATGCATTAACAAAGTGTGTTGTTGGTCTAGTGACAGAGAAAGAACCCTATAAGCCCTTTTGGTCAAGAGTTCGAATCCCTTTGGTTACCATGTACATGTATTACGACAATATAATTCTTAACTCTTTCGAAGTATTAGACGACTTAAGTCTTAATCTCTCCTCCTATCTTTTACTTTCTTTTTTTGGGTTTCTTTTTCGTGTCTGGTACTTGTATTGGAGTTCTGATTCTTTTTTTTTTTTGCGCGGATTGTCCTTCATTTGGGGTGGTCTTTAATTTTTTGCCCTTCAAATTGGTGGTCTTTAAGTTTTACCCCTCGCCTAACACCTTGAGGTTGTGGGTTCGAACCCCAGCTCAGTTAAAAAAAAAAAAAAAAAATCGCAAGGCAAAAATTTGCAAATCTAGCAGCCGACCGCCTCAAGGGCAAAATTTAAAGACCACCATTTTGAGGGGTAAAATTAAAGACCACCCCCAGCGAAGGACAATCCTGCAAATTGCCTGTTTTGATTAACCCGGATTTGTGCAACGTAAGATCCATTTAAGGGAAAAGCGTTTTCTGATAAATTTTATGAAAATTGTACTATCAATTGTTTTTTTATTTTTTTTTTCAAATAACATGTACTACTTGCAAGAAAATTTTGGGGCTCCCACAGTTGATGGAACCTAAAGCAGCCGCTTGGGCCGCCTTACCCTTAGACCGGCCCTATTATTGAAGTGTGTGACAATCTCATCATCTGAAAATTTAAAATATTAGAGAAAGCACATTTTTATAATTTAATTATATGTCTCAATGCATCCTCTTACGTGTGGCCCACTTTTCTTTTTCACGAGTCAAACACGTGAAAATATACTTTTAAACTTTTGGGTGGTGGTGATATGAGATTTGAATTCTAACTCCGATCGATCCGTCTCGCTTTGGTAGTGTGTGACTGATATCTTGTCCAAACGATTAAAGAGAGAGAACACTTCTACTGACCGATATCTTGTCCAAACGATGAAAGTTTTAGAGAGAGAACACTTCCATTTATTTAATTGAATGTCCCAACATATCTTCTTATGTGCGAAACTGGTTTTTTTTCATGAGTCAAAATCTGTTTTACATCTCATATAAAAGCTTAAGTTGTTAGAAAAAATACATTTTTATTTACTTAATTATATATGTGTCTCAATACACGCTTTTACGTATGGGCTGGATTCGAATCTTCTCATGAGTCAAACATGTGGAATACAATGAGATTTGAATAAAAGTTTAAATTGTTAAAAAGTGAACACATTTTTATTTACTTAATTATAATATATCTCAAGATGCGTTACATACGATTATGACTTAATTCTTTGTCCATGTTCTACCACTGCTGGCATTTTTCTTTGCAACACTGACACTGGCTCGTCAATTTATCATCATCCGCGTAGATTAATTTTCCACATTGACTTGATCAACCATCATTTATATACGTTTATATAGGTTTGGTGGTGAGTATATCTCTCCTCTTGTGGTCCTCAAACTTTTAAAATAACCACTATAAATAAATAAACTTAAGTCATCTGATTTTTTCATCCACAGTTAAAGATTAGAAAGAAGTTGTCACGAGAAAATTGCTTCTTGAAACTCATAATATGGAGGCAAGAAGTTTATATTTTACCGTCCATTCCGCTAGCAACTTCGTAAATTTTCGAAAACTTGGGGAAATGAAAGTTTACGCGAAGATTTCAATAGCAGGACAGAGCGAGTGCACGTGTAAAGAACCAAATTCTTAACACGTCTAACAACTTGTATTAATCCAAACACAATAGCAATACAATAACGATTCTGGAAATAACAATAGAAATCTGACTGAAATACAAAAGATAGAAAGAAGGAGATGAGAATCAGAGATACTGAGAATGGGGATGAGAAGAAGCAGACTTTGAGTTTAGACTCAACAATATTCGCATAACCGCAATTGCTCCTATCCGACACTATTTATCACCCTAGATCCCAAAATAACCACTTAATATGGTGTTATCGTCAAATGCGCCCGAAGCTTCTATGTAATATTTCCACTGGCCCATTTATTAAACTGGTTCGGCCCATTCATAACAATATTCCCCTCCTCAATAAGAACCTTGTCCTCGAGGTTCGAGTAGAGTAACACTAATATCATAGCGCCCAAGGTCCATATGCATACCAGAGAGAAACCACCAGTACTATATTCTATAATGACAAGAGTGTGTGTAGAGATGTTCAAAGAGTCCACGACGTCAACCTTTGAGTGGAATATGCAGACTAGAATCAAAACCAAGGAAAATGCTCGGCTTATACCTTGCTCCCTAAATCATAACAGAAATTCCGCATGGCATAATGCCATTCCAAGCCCCATTTTCATGTTCACATGCTCAAGCAACATTAGGACCTCATGAACATGATGTTGAAGCAAATCAAAAAGCATTCCAGCAGCCACACTATAAGCTTTAGCCAAGGGAAACTGTCTCGTTTCCCACTTTATCTGTAGCATAAAAAGTCCTGAAAATTGTGCGGGCTGACGGAAAAAGATCCATACACATTCTAACACTGCTATAGTAGCTTTCAAGTGTATCACTTGGCAAACACCACCAACAGCTGTAATGATGAACGTCAGCAGGGATCCATCGAGAACGGGAGTCAAAAATCGATCTAAAGACAACAAAAGCTCATGAAATATCAAACTCTTTAACGAATCACCAACTGTTTTATCCATAATACCTGTGAATATTCCGTCATAAACTCTTAGAACTCTATAAAATACAGTCAGCTTGAATTCCAAAAGATCCTCACTCAAGTTTTTAACGCCTTCTGGCCAAAACCTCCTGAAGCACCCATGTAGATGTAATTCGACCAAAGAAATGAGTCCTTTAACATTTTCAGCATAGTGAACCAGCAAAGAAATGCTCTGTAATTCAGAGGTATAGCAAGTTCTAAGACACTCATAAAGGAACTCATTATTTGTCTTAATTTGGCTAGACTACTCTTCTCTTCCATATTTTTAAAAACTACCTTCAAGTTTTGTTCACAGTGCCTGTAGAAGGAAAAGAGAGCTGCAATGTTTTCTACAATGCATTCAAGAGCACAAACAAAAGCCGATAGAAAATGAGCTCTTCCACCCCGTCCCCTCATAGAAAGTAATAGCTTCAAAGAATGGGCAACTTTCCAACAACCAACTCCTCAAAAACCTTTTGATAGACAATTAGGAGTAGTATCTTATGCAGGTGAAACTGGAAGAATGTGCCTGAGATGGGGCTTAAACTATATGTAGTTACTACATGAAAGACGAGGTGATATGGCATCTGAATGGAGGAAAGAAAGTGTCACCCAAGTAAATCAAATTGTCCATGTGAGCAGCTGGTTTCAAAGCTCCTGCAAGTGTATCGAAGTACTCGTCTTGTCTAATTTTCCTTAATGCAGCAGCATTGGAAACCCCACACATGTCATAGAGATCAGAAATGCCAATATTTTCTCCAAGCCTCGCATAGAACATTACTTCACTGACAACAGGAGACAACGCAAACTCAAATTTAAATGTACTATCTTCGTTGAAAAATACAGAGTCAAAAATAATATCAACTGACCCAAGGATATATTGCAACAAATTTAGCCTAATCAGAGAATCGGATTGTTTAAGATCCTTTAAATAATTGTGTCTCCTCGTTTTAGCAGCTTCAGATGGCAATATAAGTTGTGGTCTCTGACCAGTGTCGTACCATTTGCATAAATGAACGTTACGTGCAAGGTAGAATATATCTTTAAAGACTTCCTTCAAATTTGGTTCACAATTAGTGCGTAAAGTCATTATAAATGCAATATAAGCAACAGTGCTAGTTGAGTCGTGCACAAAGCAAGTAGATAAACGAAGAGGGCTATACGGAATTAGCTCTAAATTGACCGTTAATTCCTCCTTAGTGTCATAGAGCATACCGGGAAGTACAACCAACTGCCCTATGCGTATATGTAGGAATGTCGAGTGAAGGTAAACCAGTAGGAATTCGGCTTTCCTTTGAGGAAATTCATCGAACAGGTGGTGCTCGCTAAAGGTGTCGACCGGTTCCAACCGAACCGGTTATGGAACCGGTTAAGGAACCGGCCGGTTCCGGTTAAAAAACCGAACCGCTTAACGCCTCGGGTTTAACCGGTTCGGTTTACAGCGTTTCCAAACCGGAACCGGTCCGGTTTGGAGTGTTTAAAGTATATTTTTTTTTTTTTTTGTATTATATATATATATTATAGTATTTATTTGTATATTGTAGGTATATTTACATATGTTATACAACTTTATAATTAAAGTTTAAATATTTATCGACTAATGTACCTAACAAAGTAAACAAAGAATATTATTAATAGTGTTTTTCGTATACATATATATGTATAACTTACATATACTTATATATATGTATAACTTAATATATATAGTACATATACTTATATACTATATATACTTATATATATGTATAACTTAATATATATACTATATATATGTATAACTTAATATATATACTAAATATATATATAACTTAATATATATACATATATACTATATATACTATATATACTTAATATATATACTAAATATGTGTATAACTTAATATATATACTATATATATGTATATATATACTATATATATATATATTATATATATATATAACTTAATATATATACTATATATACATATATACTATATATATCTTAATATATATACTAAATATATGTATAACTTAATATATATACTATATATACTTACTTATATACTATATATACTTATATATAGTATATACTATATATACTTATATATGTTTAAGTATACTATATAACTTAATATACTTATAAGTATATTCTTAGTATATTTTAGGTATATTCCTAACTTAATAAAAGTAAAAATATGAACACAAGTAAATAGAAGTAAGCTCAATGAGCCATATTTTTATTCATTCTTGGATAACATTTATTTGCAAGTTGTATTTTTTTTTAACTTGCAAATAATACATGAGTTGTACAAAAATAGTAGAATAATAAAATCACCAATTTTGAACCATTTCGTTAATTTCCCCCACATCATATTCGGTCATGGAAATATCTTCAAAATCTTCCATTTGGTCCGGTCCACTAGCTATCAAATCTTCAATTTCTTCCTCTTCGCCTTCCTCCGCTTCTCGAGTTTTGGTTGCGTCGCTCCGATCTAATCCAATCTCGAATGCACACTAGTACTTGCAAGCTAAAGCCGGATAATGAATGTCTATGGTCTCCAATTTGTTGTCTTCCTGATAAATGCGCTCTCCGAAGCCACGGTTGATACTTGAACCGTAAGGATATCTCGAGCCATTCTTGAAAGTACCGGATAGCTTGCCTTGTACTTCTTCCACCATGCTAAGACGTCCACCTCATCCAGTTGGTTGATATCTACATTTGGGTGCATCAAATAAAAGTTATATTCATCAAAGTTTGCGTGTAGAGAAGAAGTTGGTCGTGAATGTAAAACTTTAAACCCGACAAGCCCTTTTTGCTACTTTGAGAAGTAGTAGGGCGTGGAGCAACGGGTGTTGCACGTTCTTCCAAACTAGAATAATGAGTAAAAACTTTTCTAAACTCATCATCAATAGCGAGGTCGACGATTTCAAAAAGATGGTTGAGTTCCCGTCAATTTCTAAAATGTATAAATTTGACTAACCAAATTTTTAGTATAAGACGCTTTAAACAAGGATTTAAAAGGGAACCCAATATAAATAAAGTTGGGATGGGAAAAAAATACTTCTTAAATTTGATTATCATTTCAAAAATAGCCGCTTGATAACCGGGTTTATGTTTATACTCTTGTAAAACTCTAGCTATTTCCGCTAAGTAGGCTAAAATTCCGGTTACCGTGGGATAAAATTGTCTAGAAAAAGCAAGAGTTGCATTATAAAAATTTTCTAAGAGTTCAATACATTCTTTAACATCTTCCAATGCATAAAATTTAACCAATCCTGACTATCGGTATTATATTTGTTGTGAACTTGTTGTATGGGAATCCTATACTCATATGCTTGTTGTAGCATAACGTAAGTGTAGTTCCACCTAGTCTCAATTTCTATTTGAATTTTCCTAGGTCTAAGGTTATTTTTCACACAAGCATTCTTAAAATCTCTAATTCTTCCCCTATTAGCATTACAAAAGAAACGCAACAAGATTTCTAACTTTTGAATGTAATCATCAAAATGCTCAAGACCATCTTTAACAATTAAATTTAAAATGTGACAACTACATCTTACATGAAAAATATTTTTTAGAGGAGGGTTTATTTCTTTTTTTTAAAAGACCAACTGCCTTTGTATTATTAGAAGCATTATCTAAAGCAATACAAAGTGTTTTTCTATAAATGTTAAAAAATCTCATAATAGTAGACATTGAATCGGCTAAAAATTTTCCATCGTGACGACCTTTTCCTTCGTCATATAAAAAAGCTATAATTCTTTTTGCATAACCCAGCTTGTCATCAACCCAATGACATGTAATAGCAAAAAAATCTAAATGGTTAATACTAAGACCCAAATCGGGGAAGACAAACATTACAATTTAAAGAATTAAATACGTGGCGCAAATAAAATCTATATTTTTTAAACAAATCTATAACATCGGCTCTACAAGTACTTCTAGGAATACCCTCAAATAACGGATTATAACAACGTTGAATGTAAGTAACAAACCCCAAAGCCGAGGGAAAGGAAAATGGTAAACAATCATAAGCTACCATTTTAGCTATTTCTACGCGTTCTTTTTCTTGTCATACTTAAAATTTCTACCGGTTCGCGGGTCTATCGTCATTTGAATCCCCCCACATTTGAACCCGTTTGCTCTCCCCAAGCATCCATATGTTTGGTTCTCATATGAGAATTTAGTGTACCCGTTCCACCATCCTTACCAGCTTCCTTGCTTAAAACTAAATACTTGTCCACATATGTTACATGTAGCCGATTGGCTTTCCCTATTCTTAGTCATAAATTTCCAAATTTTAGCTGTTGGCTTACGAGTTCTAGGCGGTTTGTCTTGTGTGTATGTAATTGTGCAGACATGTATCTCCTATGGGATTTTCTTGTGTGGGGTTGTGTTTCATCATCATCATTTAAGTCTTCATTAAAAGTGTCGGTAAAATGTTGTTGCATCGACGACCTAAAAAGTGGATTATTTCCACCAACATCAATACCTACATTAGGTGTTTCTTCCACAAATGTTTCCTCATTAAGCGCACCCCAACAATACGACTACTACTACCGGCACCACGTCTTAATCTCTTTGACATTATTAAATAGAATTAATTTAAATCACAATCAAATAAATCACAAGAAAATAAATTACAACAAATTAAATTGCGTAAATTAAATTGCTAGAATTAAATTGCGAAAAATAAAGATAGAGTTGGAACGAAGGTACCAAATTGCCGGATTAATTTCCAACAAAGTCAAGGCGGCGTAATTGCAAATCCACCAAAGCTACTTCGATTGTTGCAAAATCACCAACTCCACCAACAATATTATAATTGCAAAATTAATAATTGAAAGTTGAAACTATAATAAGACTTTGTGGCTAGTTATTGCAAAATAATTATAATTGAGAGATTGAGATTTGAGAGAAAGATGAAGAAGAGTAAATTGGTGTGAATTAAAATGAAAATGAAGAAGGGTTTATATAGGTGGATGGGTTAAAGTGTTAAAAAAAAAATTGGGGGCCAAAAATTAACAAAATGGCCGTTTGGCAACGGCCATTTTTGCAAATGGACCGTTGCCAACGGTCCATTAACGGCTGGCCCAACGGCTCTTTCCTTTTTTCTTTTTTTTTTTTTTTTTTAATTTTCACCGGTTTAACCGATCCGGTTCCGGTTTTACCGGTTCCGGCTTTAAAATATTGGAACTACCGGTATACAATTATATATAACCGGAACCGGTTAACCGGTTCTACCGGTTCCGGTTCCGGTTCCGGTTTAACCGGTCCGGTTCTCGGTTAAACCTAAGTCTAACCGTTGGATACCTTTAGTGCTCGCTACCCTCCGAACTTGGAAGCGCTTCATCTTTCTCGTCTATTGCAACATCATCTTCGCAAATGTCTTGTCTTCGGGACGAGCAGAGTGTCCAAACGACCAATTGAAAGGTAGTTACCGACGGACTCTAGATTTTCCTGCTCCACTTTAAGAGTTTCTAACATCGTAAGAGCAGAGGCGGAGCCAGAATTTGAAGTTTGTGGGTACATGGTCCTAATTTTTTAAAGTTATAGGATTCTAAATTAATAATTTGTACATATTTGACAAAAAGTTTAATACAAATATATGGTTCGGACCAAAGCTACTAGGTTCAGTCGAACCCATGCCCGAAGGGCTAGCTCCGCTCCTGCGTAGGAGGGACCTAGGAATTCTCTGTAGGGCTGGCGTTGCCATCGTCCAAAATCAGAAGCAATCTCCGATCAGCCAAAGACGTATCGGCAGCCGAACTTTCTTGAGCGTCAGCCAACTTTTGGGAGCAAACAGAAAGGATGTTCTGGACGTCCTCGAGTTTTCGGCGCATATAAGAACAATTCGTGTCCATCTGCAGTAGCAAATCCATGACCCTAGCGTTCACTGTAGGAAAAAGGTAGAAACGAGAGGCATCCATGGAGTAGGAGCAATGAAAGCACCAATGCAAAGAACCCAATTCTTAACACGTCGAACAATTTGTATTAATCCAAACACAGTAGCAATACAATAACGATTTTGGAAATAACAATAGAAATCTGACTGAAATACAAAGGATAGAAAGTGCCCGAGGCTTGTATGTAATATTTCCACTGGCCCATTTATTAAACTGGTTCGGGCCCATTCATAACAGGACGGAAGTGGATCTTGTGAACGGGACGAACCCTAAGTGGAACACGACATTTTGCATCATCGTGCCCGAAGAAAACATCATACAAGGAGGGGGTAAAAGTTCGGTTAAAATTGAGTTGTTCTGTCAAAGGAGTTTCTCACATGATAAATATGTTGGCGAGTTAAACCTCACCATATATTCTCAATGTGTAGAATCATGCAATACATTCTCAGTTGATTGGAGTGGTTCAAATAAAAGTTCAAGTTTTGGTACTTTGAAGTATTCACATGTTTTAGGAGAGGACTCATCATCATCATCGTCGTCACCACCACCACCACCACCATCAGAGGATTTTACTCAAAAATTGAAAGAGTAGTGGATGTACTCGGTGGCTAATATCGCTGTAGCGTTCAGTTCATGAGTTCATGACCCATAATATCTATGTTAAAGGAAGAACTACTTTTGCTAGAAATATTTTGAAATCTTCATTAGTCGTATATATTGCAAGTGCACGTTTCGTGAAACGAAATGTGTAATAACAAATTTCTTGCCTGGCGAAATTAAAGACGAGAGAAATGCAGCAAACTGTAGCTAATAGTTAATTTTCAAGTATAACCGGTATTATAATCTCTATAATCTCTTATTCTGCCTTTATAAACTGTTCTAAAGGGTTCGATCGCTTCTTCTTGAATTTGATTTATTTGTATTTTAGTTCAAGCACTTGAAGCTTAGTCTTGAATATGAATTAGAACTTGAGTGTGAATTTGATGGCCTATCTGTCAAGAACACTTTGTTGATAGCCTAGAATAGTGGTAATTCTTAATAAAATGCCATAAAACTAACCTTTGATCTTGAACGCTTTGATATTTGATTTGTCTTCTTAATTACTTGATCACCGAATATTTGAAACTTGCTAGAAAATGGCCCTCTTTTCTTTTTCTTTTTTAATTCAAAAATCCACCAATATTTATACTGACCCGAGGTAATAGGTGTTTGACATAAATCCCTATATGTTAGGGTTATTGAATACCTTACACCTCCTATATACTGGTTCTGTGTGAGCTGATAACGATTTGTTGCAACAAATATCATTTTTCCCCATATTTTAAGTAGTATATATCCCAACAATCTTCGACCAAATTTATACATCTAAAGTTGGGTCGATTGAAATGCAATGACAGACAAACCATAGAGTAAATTGTATCTTGTAATAACAGAAAACTTGTAAGTTGATTAAGGTAATATAAGAATGTACAGTACATTAAACAGAAAGGAGTCTTAACATTTTTAGCCAGTCGGCTAGAAATTTTTTTCACTCGCCTAGACATATAACAGTTCTGTTTGGTATGAAAGAAAACGTCTTTTACGAAAAATATTTTCCTGGAAGATAAGTACTCTATTTGTCTTAATTTATGTGCACGCTTTCCTTTTAGTATGTGCGAAGAAGAATGTCATCTTTCCATATCTAGAAAAAAATTAACTTTCAAAATTGTGTTTTACCCTTAATGAGATGATATATGGTCAACAAATACCCAAGATTTGTTTTATACTACAAGTTCAAAAGAATTCCTTTCTTTATTAAACTTTGTGCTCAGTCAAAGGGATTTAGCAAATTGGGAATCCCCATACATTCGCATGGATCCGATGTTTGTAGTGAAAAGTTCAGCAAATATATAAGAAATACAACTTGAGAATGCATTAACAAAGTGTGTTGTTGTTCTAGTGACAGAGAAGGAACCCTATAAGCCCTTCTGGTCAAGGGTTCGAATCCCTTTGGTTACCATGTATATTTAGGATTTTATTTTGTCTCTTTTATTTTTTAATTTGAGATTGGCGAGAAGTGAGAACTCACAAATTTCAAATTCTGGATCAGCCTCTGTCAACAACATGGTGGTCTGAGCCATTTGACAATAGGAATAAATAATCAACTATTGAGAGCTCAAAGAGTCCATATATATTACGACAATATAATTCTTAACTCTTTTGAAATATTAGACGGCTTAAGTCCTACTCTCTCCTCCTATCTTTTACTTTCTTTTTTCGGGTTTCTTCTTCGTGTTTGGTATTCGTATTGGAGTTTTGATTGATCCAGATTTGTGCAACGTAAGATCCATTTAAGGGAAAAGCGTTTTCTAACAAAAAAAATTTCATATCCAATGTTTGAACCCGAGACTTTTGATTAAACGTGAAAGGATCCATCCATCTCACCGTGACTCGTTTTGCTAATCACACACTTGCTTCAGTCAAGTCTATATTCATGTGGACCTTACAACATGCAAGAGTGGCCATGCACCCATTGAGTCAGAAGAGAACTAGTTCAACTGGATATGGAAAAGGTAAAAAACAATTAAAATTCACAATTGTGTTAAATGTGATAGTGATTTCTTTGTCCATAATATTGTTGATAATACCAATATTGCCAATTCTTTTAACTCTTGCTCGTCAACTTGTCAGTCAACGTAAATTTTATTTTCCACGTTGACTCGATCAACATATCATCCCCTTTCTCTACGCTAGTTATCCCCGAACTTATGGTCCTCATTATGGGATTTGTAGATAAAGGCTGTATAAATTAATAACTTGGGTAAACATTTTTTCATATATGCAACTTAAAAGATTAGAAAGAAGTTGTAACGAAAGAAATTGCTTCTTGAAACTCATAATATGGAGGCAAGGCGTTTTTATTTTACGGTCCATTCTGCTAGCAACCTTGTCGATGTTCGAAATTTTGGGGAAATGAAAGTTTACGCGAAGGTTTCAATAGCAGGACAGAGCGAGTGTACGGAAGTGGATCTTGTGAACAAGACGAATCCTGAGTGGAATACCACTCTTTGCTTCTTCGTGCTGGAGGAAGACATTGTACAAGAGGAAGTTCCTGCTGTCATTGAATTGTTTTGTCGAAGGAGTCTCTCACACGATAAATATGTTGGTGAGTTAAACCTCACTCTACATCCTTTTTATAAAGGAGAATGTAATTTTTCAGTGCATAGGAATGATTCAAATCAGAGCAACAGTTTTGGAACTTTGAAGTTTTCGTATGAATTAGGAGATCAAGTACTCGTAACTTTAGACTCGTCATCGCCGTCCAAGCAAACGTGTAGTTAAGATAGTCAAAACTGGAGTGGAAGTAGCAAAAGTAATTGCTACAGTGTTTAGTGGTTGACTCTTCATCATTAGATAGATTTTATCATGTAGTATCTATGTAAAAGTAAGAAGAACTTCTTCATCACTTCTTCTCGTGTTTGATTGATGTGTATTTTACTTCAAGAGCTTGAGCATATTGAATCGGAATAAGTTCTTGAGTGTGAATAATTCGAGCTATCCTTTACGAACTCTTTGATGATCATCGCCACTAATTGATAGTAATAGTTATTATTAATTAAATAACTTTGTAAGAAAGTGTTTGAATGATTGCATTTTGTTGAGAAATTCTTGAAGTTTTTAATCTTAATTAGAGCTCTCTCTTGCTTCTTCTAGTTGTGGCTTCCAATGCCCTCAAAGGGATTGAGTGACCCCTTTGGGGAGAGGGCTTGGTTGGAGTAGCCACAACATAAGGCTTGGGTGACTCTTGGGCTTATACCTCATGATTATTTGATGAAAATTCATTTTAATTGACTAGCTAGCCCGAAAAATTAGACTTCCATTGAATTTAAATTATTATTAGGAAATTTTACATGGCATAAGTAACCCTAAGAGGTATTTATGGTTAATAATTGGTACTATTTAAGTTAATTACATTTCGTAGCTAAATTTTATTTCGTAGCTATATGCAGTTGTATATATGTATTTGGTTTACGTACTGCAAAAGCTGAATACAATTGTATGTGTATTTATGTAAATATGTATATGACTGAGTGCATATTTTGACTGTATTATGATCGTATGTTTGCCAAATGAATTGGATTTTTGATTTTATATGTTGTTTGTTTCATTTATATACATATGAATATGACTGAGCAATGTATTCAAATACACTCAAATACACGCGGGAATACCTAAAACCTAGCTACGAATACAACTGAAAAATGTATTCAAATACATGCGAACACACCTAAAAACCAACTACGAAATGTAAACATATAAAACATACCTGCAGGTTATTAACAACTCTAATTATCTAGTCATTTCTGTAAGTTTCTCTTATTATTATTGGTACATATAAGGTAAATCTATCCAGCAAGGTTGGACAGATAAGAACAATTCACCTACTATTTTTGTCTCCGCTGGAGACTTGAACCTGAGGGTCATGGTTCTCCTCCCACTTCATTGACAATTAGGCCACAACTTTGGTGTTAATTGAATTCAAATTATTAGTTCAAATATAGTAGCCCGTATTATTTATTTGGACTAATAAATCTTGAAATTTAAAATATAGTTGTAATGTCTATAATTGTTTAAATCTGAAGAAAGTATCCTTTTGTTCTTCTCTACATAATTCTGTTCTTCTCTACATAATTTTGTTAAGGGCTTGATCGCTATTAATTTGTACTTTAATACAAGGCGCTTAGTCTTGAATTTAAATTCGAACTCGAGTATGTGGGAGCAACGGCCTATTAATTCATAGCAATATCACATGAGTTGTTTGACAAAATTTATGAGCCTAAAGTTTGGTCGATCGGAATGTAATAATAACGTATAAAGCATAAAGTAATTAATTAACTCACTAGCCACTCCCGTTGATAAGTGTTGGTCTTTATTTTTTATTTTTATGTGGATGAAGTTTGATCCCATGACCTGTGGATTAGATTGTGATTGGGAAATGAAGGAACTTTTGTCCCACGTAGGGAGAAGGAAAGAGATTAGGTATAAACAAAAAAAATACTTTTATTCTAGCTTAAAGAATTGGGAAGATGGCAAGTCCTCGTATTGTTGCAGTCCCTAAGCTTGGTCAAATAATTTGATTGATTTATTTTTTGAACCAAAATTGCATTTTGTTTTTCTAAATTTTCCCACCATTTTCCCTGTAAAAAGCAACATTAATATTTTCAAAAATTTATTTTTACCAAAAAGGCACCTGCTGCCTGCTTCCATTATTTTCCAAAATGACATTAGATAGGGTTGCACCATTCTATCCCAAAAAAAATTATAATTGTGCTCGGTATTTTTGAGACACCTAATTAAAGATGAGGTATCTACATATATAATAAAGTCGATACATGAATGAAACTAAGAGTTGAGTGAAGTATCATACTAAAAAATCAAACAAGAATAAAAAGAAAAAGAACCAATGGTAGCAATTATAAGTATAAGTAAATAGCTTCATGTTGATTTTGTGCAATATCAAAATGTGGTGATGAGATCAACTAGCTTGACTTCATTTTCTCAGCAGCAACCTCTTTAGCCTTTTGTTCAAAAAAGCTTCCATCATAAGCACCTCGCAATGAAGAATTGCTACAATGATACTTTTTTTTTGCGTGGATTGTCCTTTATTTGGGGTGGTCTTTAATTTTTATCCTTCAAATTGGTCTTCTTTAAGTTTATCCTTCGCCTAATGCTCCGAGATTGTTAAATTTTACTTTAAGATAGAAATTTATAAATTCTGTCCATGTGCAAATTCTGTTTGTAAGGTCTAAATTCTGTCTTAACGACAAAAGTTAAAGACAACCATTTGAGGCACAAAAATTAAAGACCATCCCCAGTGAAGGCTAATCCTGCAATTGCCCACAATTATATTGTGGTTAATTTGGGACCAGACTTATGTTCCCCGGAGAAGTCCATCAAGCTGACTAGGCCTCCCCCCTTCTCTTCTCCAGTGTCTTTCTCCGGCGAAAGTCTTCGAATTTACTACATCTGCCTAAATTAAAGACCACCCCAAATAAAGGACAATCCACGCAAAAAAAAAAAAAAAAAATTATCATTGCAGAAATACAACTTGAGAATGCGTTAACAAAGTGTGTTGTTGGTCTAGTGACAGAGAAGGAACCCTATCAGCCCTTCTGGTCAAGGGTTCCAATCCCTTTGGTTACCATGTATATGCAGGATTTTATTTTGTCTCTTTTTATTTTTTAATTTGAGATAATTCTTAACTCTTTTGAAATATTAGACGACTTAAGTCTTACTCTCTCCTCCTATCTTTTACTTTCTTTTTTCGGGTTTCTTCTTCGTGTTTGGTATTCGTATTGGAGTTCTGATTAATTCAGATTTGTGCAACGTAAGATCCATTTAAGGGATAAGCGTTTTGCTAACAAACAAAATTTCATATCCAATGCTTGAACCCGAGACTTTTGATTAAACGTGAAAGGATCCATCCATCTCACCGTGACTCGTTTTGCCACACTTGCTTCAGTCAAGTCTATATTCATGTGGACCTTACAACATGCAAGAGTGGCCATGCACCCATTGAGTCAGAAGAGGACTAGTTCAACTGGATATGGAAAAGGTCAAAAACAATTAAAATTCACAATTGTGTTAAATGTGATAGTGATTTCTTTGTCCATAATATTGTCGATAATACCAATATTGCCAATTCTATTAACTCTTGCTCGTCAACTTATCAGTCAACGTAAATTTTATTTTCCACGTTGACTCGATCAACATATCATCCCCTTTCTCTACGCTAGCTATCCCCGAACTTATGGTCCTCATTTTGGGATTTGTATATAAAGGCTGTATAATTAATAACTTAGGTAAACATTTTTTCATATATGCAACTTGAAAGATTAGAAAGAAGTTGTAACGAAAAAAATTGCTTCTTGAAACTCATAACATGGAGGCAAGGTGTTTTTATTTTACGGTCCATTCTGCTAGCGACCTTGTCGATGTTCGAAATTTTGGGGAAATGAAAGTTTACGCGAAGGTTTCAATAGCAGGACACAGCAAGTGTACGGAAGTGGATCTTGTGAACCAGACGAATCACGAGCGGAATACCCCTCTTTGCTTCGTCGTGCTCGAGGAAGACATTGTACAAGAGGAAGTTCCTGCTGTCATTGAATTGTTTTGTCGAAGGAGGCTCTCACACGATAAATATGTTGGTGAGTTAAACCTCACTCTACGTCCTTTTTATAAAGGAGTATGTAACTTTTCAGTGCGTAGGAATGATTCAAATCAGAGCAAAAGTTTTGGAACTTTGAAGTTTTCGCATGAATTAGGAGATAAAGTACTCTCAACTTTAGACTCATCATCGCCGCCCAAGAGATACAAACGTGTAGCTAAGATAGTCAACACTGGAAAGGAAGTAGCACACTACAGTGTTCAGAGATACGAACGTGTAGCTAAGATAGTCAACACTGGAAAGGAAGTAGCACACGTAATTCCTACAGTGTTCAGTGGTTGACTCTTCATCATTAGATAAATTTTATTATGTAGTATCTATGTAAAAGTAAGAACAACTTTTGTTAGAAATATTTTGAATTCTTTGTTAACATTTATACTGCAAGTGAAATTGCACAAGCTACAGTGTTCAGTGATTGACTCTTCATCATTAGATAAATTTTATTATGTAGTATCTATGTTAAAGTAAGAACAACTTTTGTTAGAAATATTTTGAATTCTTTGTTAACATTTATACTGCAAGTGAAATTGCACACGTGGGCGTTTCACAAAGCAAAACGTGTAACATGAACAGATTTCGTGTCTGTGAAATCAAGAAGAAAATGCAAAAATTGTAGCTAGTTTTTAATTTTCAAGTTGACTTTGTAGTACAATTTCTCTAAGTTTAAAGAAAGTATCATCTTATTCTTCTCTTTATAAAATCATCTTATTCTTCTCTTTATAAATGTCCTCAAGGGTTTGATCACTTCTTCTCGTGTTTGATTGATGTGTATTTTACTTCAAGAGCTTAAGCATATTGAATCTGAATAAGTTCTTGAGTGTGAATAATTCGAGCTATCCTTTACGAACTCTTTGATGATCATCGCCACTAATTGATAGTAATAGTTATTATTAGTTAAATAACTTTGTAAGAAAGTGTCTGAATGATTGCATTTTGTTGAGAAATTCTTGAAGTTTTTAATCTTAATTAGAGCTCTCTCTTGCTTCTTCTAGTTGTGGCTTCCAATGCCCTCAAAGGGATGGAGTGACCCCTTTGGGGAGAGGGTTTGGGTGGAGTAGCCTCAACGTAAGACTTGGGTGACTCTTGGGCTTATACCTCACGATTATTTGATGAAAATTCATTTTAATTGACTAGCCCGAAAAATTAGACTTCCATTGAATTTAAATTATTATTAGGAAATTTTACATGGCATAAGTAACCCTAAAAGGTATTTATGGTTAATAATTAGTACTATTTAAGTTAATTACATTTCGTAGCTACAATTTTATTTCGTAACTATATGCGGTTGTATATATGTATTTGGTTTACGTAAAAAAGTCAATACAATCGTATGTGTATTTATGTAAATATGTATATACTGAATGCATATTTTGACTGTATTATGATTGTATGTTTGCCAAATGAATTGGATTTTTGATTTTATATGTTGTTTGTTTCATTTATATACATATGAATATGACTGAGCAATGTATTCAAATACACGCAAATACACGCGGGAATACCTAAAACCTAGCTACGAATACAACTGAAAAATGTATTCAAATACACGCGAACACACCTAAAAACCGACTACGAAATGTAAATATATAAAACATAGCTGCAGGTTATTAACAACTCTAATTATCTAGTCATTTCTGTAAGTTTCTCTTATTATTATTGGTACATATAAGGTAAATCCATCAAGAAGGTTGGACATGATAAGAGAGAACAATCACCTACTATTTTTGTCTCCATTTGAGGCTTGAACTGAGCTCCTTCCACTTCATGACAATTAGGCCACCACTTTGGTGCTAATTGAATTCAAATTATTAGTTCAAACATAGTAACCCGTATTATTTATTTGGACTAATAAATCTTGAAATTTAAAATATAGTTGTAATGTCTATAATTGTTTAAATCTGAAGAAAGTATCCTTCTGTTCTTCTGTACATAATTTCGTTCTTCTCTACATAATTTTGTTAAGGGCTTGATCGCTATTAATTTGTACTTTAATACAAGGCGCTTAGTCTTGAATTTAAATTAGAACTCGAGTATGTGGGGGCAACGGCCTATTAATTCATAGCAATATCACATGAGTTGTTTGAAAAAATTTATGAGCCTAAAGTTTGGTCGATCGGAATGTAATAATAACATATAAAGCATAGAGTAATTAATTAACTCACTAGCCACTCCAGTTGATAAGTGTTGGTCTCTATTTTTTATTTTTATGTGGATGAAGTTTGATCCCATGACCTGTGGATTAGATTGTGATTGGGACATGAAGGAACTTTTGTCCCACGTAGGGAGAAGGAAAGAGATTTATTAGGTATAAACAAAAAAATACTTTTATTCTAGCTTTAAAGAATTGAGAAGATAGCAAGTCCTCGTATTGTTGTAGTCCCTAAGCTTGGTCAAATAATTTGATTGATTTATTTTTTGAACCAAAATTGCATTTTTGTTTTCCTAAATTTTCCCGCCGTTTTTCACCGTAAAAAGCAACATTAATATTTTCAAAATTTTATTTTTATCAAAAAGGCACCTGCTGCCTACTTCCATTGTTTTCCAAAATGACATTAGATAGGGTTGCACCATTCTATCCCAAAAAAAATTATAATTGTCCTCGGTATTTTCGAGACATCTGATCAAAGATGGAGGTATTTACATATATAATAAAGTCGATACATGAATGAAACTAAGAGTTGAGTGAAGTATCAAACTAAAAAAATCAAACAAGAATAAAAAGAAAAAGAACCAATAGAAGCAATTATAAGTATAAATAAATAGCTTCATGTTGATTTTGTGCAATATCAAAATGTGGTAATGAGATCAACTAGCTTGACTTCATTTTCTTAGCAGCAACCTCTTTTGCCTTTTGCTCAAAAAAGCTTCCATCATAAGCACCTCGTACTGATTCTTTAGTCAATACACCATCCTCGTTTTTTCCCACACTATATAGAATCCTCCAATCTGTTATAGCATTAAGCCTATACACACACACACACAAAAAAAGTATGATTACCAATATTTTACCATGGAACTTTCGCCCAAAAGGAAATTAAATACTCCCTCCGTCCAAATTTAAGTGACCTACTTTCTTTTTTGGTCTGTTCCAAAAAAATCTTTTTCTATATTTGGTAAGTTTTCTAATTCCAACATTTTACGTGGCAAGTTTAAGATCACAAAATTTAAAGGACTACATACATCTTTAATTTAAGCCCACAAAATTTCAAAGTCTCCCTTTATTTCTTAAACTCCGTGCCCAGTCAAATTAAGACACTAATAAGTAGGCGTTTGGCCATGAAAACCCAATATTTTTCACATTTTTTGGAATTTTGAAGTTGGAGTTGAAAATGGAGTTGTGTTTGGTTATCGTTTTTGCAAAAGAATATTTGGTTGTTTGAATGTACTAAAAGTGAAAAAATGATTCTAGGTGTTTTCTAAATTCCAAATACAACTTGAAGTTGTATTTGTAATTTTCATGACCAAACGCTGATTTTCAAATAAAATAAAAAAAAATCCCAAAAAAAAGTGAAAAATTCTCACGGCCAAACAGGTTAAATTGGGACGGAGGGAGTACTTTATAGACAATGTATATCACTTCAAGGGAAAAAAAAATTAAAAGACTTATAAACAGTAAGTACCATCCAAAGTAGTCCTTAGGTTATCGTTTTTGCAAAAGAATATTTGGTTGTTTGAATGTACTAAAAGTGAAAAAATGATTCTAGGTGTTTTCTAAATTCCAAATACAACTTGAAGTTGTATTTGTAATTTTCATGACCAAACGCTAATTTTCAAATAAAATGAAAAAAAATCCCAAAAAAAAAAAAGTGAAAAATTCTCATAGCCAAACAAGTTAAATTGGGACAGAGGGAGTACTTTATAGACAATGTATATCACTTCAAGGGAAAAAAAAAAAATTAAAAGACTTATAAACAGTAAGTACCATCCAAAGTAGTCCTTAGGTTCTCTATTTTTCTTGAGCAATTCGTCCACTTCGTCAGATGTTAAAGAATCTGAATTTTTGTGTGCGTACTTCTTGAAAATCTCCTCAAACTTCTCTGGCACAAACCTTCACAAGTATGGAAAACATTCAATAAAATAGTGTTTTTTTTACGGAAGAAAATATTTTTGCAAGGAAAATGTTATTCCGGGAAATAAGTGATTTTTAATTTAATTTTGGTGTCCGATAAGTAAGCAAAAAATATTGTTTCAAAACATTTATATAATTTAAATAAATATTAAGGGTATGGCGTGGGTGGGAGGAGTTTGGGTGGGGCCAGACTCTCTACACCCGTGTACGTGCCTATTTTAATTTAGGAGGTATCAAAGCGTAGTTTTGGCTAAAAACGCTTTCGATTTCTTGCTAATTGGATTCTTGTTGTACTATGTACAGTGCGATAGTAGTCGAGTGTTGTCCGTGGCTGCTGTTGCGAAGGAAATACTCAAGGATCGAGTAACCCAACTTGATGGTTGGGTCAACCATTTTAACGGATAAGCATAGACTACTGCAGAAAGGGGATTGGGGGTGGGGTGGGCGGGGGGTTTCGGGGTGCAGGGGCAGGGGTGAAGTGGAGTCTTGGGGGTTGGTAGGTGACAATCAATGTGAAATGTCGTTTATAAAACCTGTTTTCCTGCTTTCACTAAAAAATTAATTTTTCGTTTTTTAAGAAACTTGTGTTTTAAAAAAAAATATTTTTAAAAACATGCACATAATCAGAACCAATAGTGTTTAAGTCATATTTACCGTCCTTCTGCATCGTAGGCACCAGAATCACTGCCATGAATGCCATATTTGATGTTTTTAATCACAATAGGGAACAGTAGAGACGGCCATTTTCCCTGTGAACAAAACAAATAAATGAGGATTTGACTAGTAAATTTCGTGCAATAAAAGTGAAACTTTTATTTTCAAAATATAGAAGAAAAAAAAAATGATTTCTAACTTGCTTGTCGTCATCTTTACGAGCTAAATTAGACTGGATTTAGAATTTCATAAGAGTTTTTACTTTTACACGCCGTTTCAATATATGTGTTTTTTTATATATTCTATAAGTTTTTTAATCCAACATTTTCATTTTATCCTTGATGACACTCTTTTATAGAAATTATTACATAGACATGTATAAGACTACAAAATTTGAAGGATATTTTTGGTGTACGTAATATACACCTTTAGTTCAAAATCATAAAATTTAAAGAAAAGAAAATTACATTCTTTTACTTCGTGCTTAGTTGAACTAAAATACATAAAATTAAACCGAAGAATTATTTATTTATGTATAATTTTATTTGCATGCGATATCAAAAAACGAAAACTTTTATTTTATTTTCCACCTGATGTTCTGTTTCTATTCCGAAGCGTCGATTAATCTGAATTCACACAGTGTAAGGCTCATTAAAGGAGGAACCGCTCTTTATCAAAAAAAAAAAAATCCTACTTTTATTAAAGTTCCAAACCGATACTTTAATTAAAACGAAATGATATTCTTTATTAAACCTCTCACAATTCTTCATAGTAAGAAAGAAAACTTCAAGCTAACTAGCTAGAAACAACTAGCTGTGAACTATCAAAGAAGTTAATTTTACAACTCTATTGATTTATGTCTACCGCTGCTTCCAGCTCTAGTCTAGAGTCTAGACAACTAATCCACCAATCTGTTGACATTTTTTTTTCTCTTTTAATTTAGAATTCAGAATTAATTACTCTCTATTCCAATTTATGTAATATAATTTAACTAAGCATGAAGTTTAAGAAAGAAAAAAAACTTTTCAAATTTGTGATCTTTACAAGTCATAGATATTTATGTGATTGTAAATTATTTCAGTAAAAGATAAAAAGGGTAGTTTTAAGTTAAATTATTTGTGAATATAGAAATGTATCATTTTTTTAAACAGACTAAAAAAAAACGTATTACATAATTGAGACAAAGGGAGCAATTTTTTAAATGAAAAGAGGTAAAATCTAGTATTCATATTTGTGGGATAATTATATTTTTATTTATAATAAAAGAGTACAAAATTTTGTAACTAAACGGCAAAAATCTCATGCTTATCTCATTTAGCTACGGATTAGCGACGAATTATAAGAAAATCAAATTAGCTAGGAACTATTTAGCGGCGAATTAGTTGGGATTACCGACAAATTCCGTAGCTAATCCCGTATTTTCTAGTAGTGAGTAACTAATTTAATAATACATTATTAATATGTTTAATAGTTATAAAATAAAAAGTTGAACATTTATTTAGTCAACTTTCATTTCTTTGAATCGAACAAAATTTTTACTCGTACTTCGGTGTTATATCTAATCAATTACTAATAATGCGCAGAAAGAAAAAGTTGGAATAGATAAAACTCAAACGATTTTTGTGTGATTCAAATTTCATCCGAATCCGACCAAATCCATATTTTTATCATTTTAATCATGAGAAAACACTTTAAAATATGTTATAGCCTATAGGTAATCAATTACTAATAATGCTCAAAAAGAAAAAGTTGGAATAGATAAAACTCAAACAATTTTTGTGTGATGCAAATTTCATACGAATCCAACCAAATCCATATTTCCATCATTATAATCATGAGAAAACACTTTAAAATATCTCATCGTCATAATACTTTTAAAAAAAGCTACTCCATTATTGTCCAATATTGATGCCCCTACCTTACCACAGTCAATTATTGTAACATGCCTAATGGCTACCACATAAATAATATCCTTTTATTCCCTGCAATATACAGAAATTACTTGTCGTCTTCTGAAAATATTTTACTTGTGTCAAAGCAAATATAAGTAAAATATTTTTTACTGTTATTAGTAAAAGACTTAGAGATTTAAGAAATAAATATATAATGTCACATTAAATACTATTTTTGGCCTATTTTCTAACTCACACACTACAAAGATAGAAAATCACTCTCCATACCATTTAGCATCGCAAAAGGGATATTTGGATAGAAAATATTATAGTTATTAAACTAGCACAGCGTGGATAGTTAATATTTTTTTTTTTTTAGGTTCTAACTTGAAAATATATAATCCATCTGCGTGTGTTTATATGTACTTGCATGACTAATTTTATTTTAACCTTTCTTTATTGTATTTTGGCTTCAAACGTGATAAATATCCCGTTCTTAGAATTTCATATAGTAGTGTTAAAGACATAATTCAATAAAAGAAAAATATATTCTCTCTAAAATTCTACTAAGATGAAATAATCACACGCTTCAATATAATTTTGCATTAGAGAGAGATCCTCAAATCTCATTGTTTAGCAATATGATTAAGTGAACGAAAGTGTTAATATAATTAAGTAAATAAAAATATGTGACTTTGGAAAGCTTAAACTTTTAAATGAAATTCTACTTACTGGTCGTGTCTTGTGACTAGTAACAACATGGATGAGCACAGCAGCCAAAAGTGAACGGAAAACATTACGTCCCAATTTTCTGAAACCTGAGAGATGATAAGAACCAAAAATATAATAAGAAAATTGTGAAAGAAAAATAATAATTTAAGTACATAAAATTAGAGAAAATTTCAAATTTACTAAAAAGAATAGAAAAAACAAATTAAGAAAACTTCAAACCTTGATATGTTTCCCAAGGGTATATAATTCCATCTTTGTTGGTATCAAAGAACATTACATGCTTTTGTAAAGGGGTCAGTTCATCATGATTTCCAATTCCTGCAGGAATATATATATATATATATATATTATATGTCACGTGAAATTACAAATACGGTTAAAAAAAAAAAAGAATACTTAACAAGTTTTTTATATTAAGATGTGAATATTTCACTTTCTTTAAGAAGATTTAAGCCTGTATCAACATTGTAAGAATATGCATAGAATCAAATGAGCAAGGGAAAAACTACACCCTGCTTGCAGATTCGGCAGAATCTAATAATTTAATCTAAAGCCTGTAGTTATATTAAAAATCACTTAATACATATAAATAATTTATTCAGATCTCAGCAAACACCTAACACGCTGCCCTTTTAGAATCCAAAATCGTAAACTCAAAATCCTAACCCTATCTCAAAATTCATGAGTTGTGGATAATTTAGTGGAGTAATTAACTAGGTAAATCATGGGACAATGGATCAAAAAATTATCGTCACTTTCTCGCTACAAAGAAATGAATTAATTGTTGCTCAGCTATCCCTAAATAGACAGTAGCTAACAAGATACTTACAATCATCGCTAATCCGTTGTTAAGTAAGATTAGCGACAGATTTTTGTTATTTAGCAACATAAGTTATCCGTCGCTAATTCCTAATTCCTAGTATTTTTTTTTAGCATCCCATCTTTATAACTACTAAGATGAGAAAAATAATAGTACAACTTAACAACAATATTTTTAATATGAAAATGCTAATCTCCAAGAGTGTGTGTGAGAGAGAGAGAGAGAGTGTGTGTTGCATACCATCAGATTGAGAACTGCTTGAGGAAGCCATGGAATCAAACTTTGAATGTTTTTTTTTTTTGTGAATTAAATAGAACAAAAAAAGGAAGAGATATTAAGAAGAAGAAAGATTTAAAGGGGAACTTCAATATACTGGTTTTTTTTTTAATGGAGAAGAAAGTGAAGAATATATAATGTAAGAAGTTAGTAATAGAGAGACTTTCATTTTCTTTCTTCCTAATTTCGTGCACCAAACAAGGAAAGAAGTTTGACTTTTTGATACATTCTCTACCTTTCCAAATTTAGATATTTAAATATACTTTTCTTTAACTAGTCTACTAGTATTACTACTATATATATAGAAATGGCACTTAGGCAGGACAAACATGAAAATATGATGTCAGGCTGGGGTAAATTAGTAATTTCAATTTGTACTTTCTATTATACTATGACGTCAACATGCCTGTTTCACCTCGAGGGCATGCAGGTAATTATACATAAAATGGGGCAAGTATGCAAGGTACTCCCTAACGTGGATCCCACTTTTCCATATCCATCCAAGCATTCCTGACCATTTGTATTCAAACATAATAAATTCAAAGGAGTAATTACTCTACTGTTTTTTATCACCAGTGTTTTAAAAGGCGGGGGCATAAGGCAGGAGTTTTATATTTGCCCCGGCGAGACGTAAGCCCCAAGGCACGGGGCGTAAGCCCCATGGGTATATATTTTTAGTATTCATAAAAATATTTAATTACAATAAATATTTTAAATAGGTAAAATTACATAAAAAAAATAAAAGAAAGCGTAAATAAATGATAATAGTAACATTAGTATTTATATTAGTGAGGATCAATTCAAGTCAATAAGATATTAGCCATGTGTTTTAAAGACATTACCTAGGATGTTATTATAAAAACTTTATTTAATAATATGAAGATTTGAGTAGTTTAGTTCAAAGTTTTAAAACGTAGATAATGTTTTTTCTTTCTTTTGTTATATATATTTGTACTTCTTTTTACAATCTTCAATATTATTTAAGGGAAACTTAAACCATAAAATTCATCGGTAAAATTTTTTGGGGCCTCAAAAGTTTGAGGGTCTAAAACAAAAGCTTTACTGGCCTCACCCTTGAGCCACCCCCTACTTACAACTTGTAATTATATATAACATAATTTTATAAGTATAAACAATACAATGAAATAAAAGCTATTATGGAATACAAATCAACCCTAACATCTTAACTTTTCAAACAATGAAAAAATCACAATTTCTTAAAACAATATTACTATCATACTATTCATTTTATATCAATAAACTTTATCAGTATTATAATTAAAACGTAATTCCTTCATGAATAAAATGAAAATTACTTTCAAATAGCGAAATAATAAAATCTGATAATTTTGATATACAGGACAAAAGACCAATGACAAGTGAAAATGTACAAATCGGTTATGTATTTTTAAAAGAAATATTAAGTGATATTCACCCTCACGATGTTCTCAAATAGTAAATATGCAATACTACGACTTGTTATTTGAGTTACACTCAATCTTCTTATGTCTATAGATGAAAAACTATTAAATATCATTCATTTGCTAAAGAATTATAAGGATCAACGATTTTAATTAAAGAATTTAATATATAAATTGTATAAGAACTGTTAGGCGAGCCCCGAGCGTTGGACGTTAGGCGTGTTTAGGGCGTACAGTCGGACGCTTAGGGCGTAAGCCTCATAGGAACTAAGCCCCGCACGTGAGCCCCGGGGCGTTTTGCCAGTGCCTCGCGCCGAGGCAAGCCCGAGGCGAGTCTTGAAACTGCCTTTTAAAACACTGTTTATCACTCACTTTGAAATTAATTTTGTACTATATTTGATAGAAGGTATAAAATTATTTCATGATAAATTTATATCTTCTATCAAACAAAGTATAAAATGAAGCTCATAATTAAAGATAGATATACCACCTTATCCGATTAACCTTGGGATTATTTTATCCACCTTTTAGATGGGACAAATTAGTTCCAGGATTATAATCCTAGAATTATAATACTGGGATAATTTTGTCTTACCAAACGACCACTGAAATTTTCTTTCAACTAAGTTTTTGCAGAATAACTGCAACGCATAATAAATTGCATACGAATTATAAGGAATTTTATAAGTGCCATTTCTATATAGTAGTAAAATAATATTACAAAAGAAAAATTATATACTTTAGTCAACTACTTTAGTTATTTTTCCGATTGAATGTTTCATTCTCTAATTTTTTAGAGAATAATGATAACTCAAATTTTAATGACAACTCAAATTTGCTCTGCACTTGACTTGAAAGGCTGAATCAATTTTATTTATGTTAAAGTACCTCCGGAAAAATTTATTTATGTTAAAGTACCTCCGGAAAAATTTATTTCCTTCCAGATTGCAATTATCATGGATATTAGTGTTTTATTAGCTTCTCAAATTGTATGCATATTTGACTCAAAATGTTATCGTTTTGATATTTCTATTTTTTTTATATACATAAGTGGCAAAGGAAGACGAACACAACATTGACAAATTGTACAAAAAGCTGTCTGAGTTGTATACTAAATTTGGACTTATTCCAAGTGTCTTGATTTCTTTCCTTTTTTTTAGGTTGTGGGTCTCATTTTTTAACAAGATTACTTACTTGGTTTCACACCTATTCTCTGTACATGTGTATTTCACTTTTACGTTATCATATTTTTTTACTTCTACACTTCATTTTATTATTCTATTATAGAAAGCACATGAAATTGTACTCTAAACAGGGACTAATATGTGTACATTTCGGAAGTTTAACATTAACTCTACCTTGTGTGTTTACTTTTTAAGTCCTCACGTGTCCGCAGTGTCTCAATTGTCCTTTGGCATTTCTCCTAGACAGAAATTTAAAAATAAAGATTTTTGACATATAGTTCTAAATCTAAGAAATGTTTAATAAATTTAAGTGTCTAAGTTTGACTAGGCACGAAATTTAAAAAATAAAGATAGACTTTTGAATCTTGTGGTTCTAAATTAAAAATGTTTATAATATAATAAAATATCCTTTGAATCTTGTGATTATAAACTTGACATGTAGGATATTTGAATTGTCAACTTACTAAATATAAAAAGAGGCAGACATAACCAAAAGAAAATAAATTTTAACAATAATTGAGAAATTAAAGGGGAAAATAAGAGGAAAAGAAACAAACTATGGAGACTCACTAAGGAGAATCGCGATATCCTTTGCAAAATATACAAACCATAAAGACTAACTAAAGTGAGTAATGCCTTTATTCTTCACTATTCCGGTGGTCTCTCATTTTTCTTTTATTATTTTTCTCTTTCTTCTACTTTCTCCGGTCTTCACTCGCTCGATCGATTTTTCTCTAGGTGCTTAGTGGTTCATATAGTTGGTACGTGAATTTGAGATTTTCTTTTAATTTTTCTTTTAAATTAGAGTTTTGCTATTAATTTTGATGAGTTTATTCTACACATTTATTTGTTTATTCTTTGAATCTTGTGATTATAAACTTGACATGTGAGTGATATTTGAATTAAACATAACTCATTTACTAAATCTAAAAAAAAAAAAAAAAAAGGACATAACTAAAATAAGACAAATTTTAACAACAATTGAGAAATTAAGAGGAAAAATAAGAGGAAAAGAAACAAAATATAGATTGTTATTGTCACAAAGGAGAATCGCTTAATCGCGGAATTGATAACGATAATATTTCTTTGGAAGACTGTAATTTAAAAGATACAAATCATAAAAACTAACTAAAATGAGAGAGAAACCAACTAAATTAATCACATTAAAGTACATTTGTTAACTCACTTGTAATACTTTATTGCTAGTTTTCTATTACAGAAGGAAACTTTTAGCCTAAGAGAAAGATATCATTTTTTTTCTCTTCCTAATTTTCGCCCACAATACGGAAAGATATGCAATGTTTGGATACTTCTGTTATCTTTCAAATCATAGAAATTAAAATATACTTGCTTGACATATTTCTCTCGTCGAAGTCAAATTATAAAAAATTTAACCAACATTATAAGATATATGTTTCATCATATGGATATGTGAAGAATTATACTTAAAATATTTTTCATAATTTTTAAATATTAATTTAATTTAAATTTAATCAAATTAATATTCAAAAAAAAAGAAAAACGACACTTATTTTCAAATTGAGAAAGTCGTAATGGGAGTATTAAATTTATTTTATTTTTAGCGTCAGAAAAAAGTAGTGATTCTTGTGGAGTCAACGAGAGATATTTTAAGTTATAATATGTCTTGCAAATTACAACAACCCTTCCCCTTTTGGTAAGAAAAAATCTTATCGTTGAAAAAATAGCCAAGATATCAAAAGATGTGGCAAGCAACCATATATCCAAACCCCTTCACTCAAGGCACGTATTTCAATACTTCAGATTATTAATAATTATGTAACAAAATTTTAGGCACATATCTCGATACTTCAGATTAATTAATTATTAAAAATAAAAATAAAAAACATATACCATTAATTGTGTTAAAAACACAAATTATTATTTGCTTTAAAGTAATAAGTTAAAAGATATAATCTACTATAATAAAGATATAAACCTAGTCGATCACTACTAGAAACAGAGCATTTTGCTACCGATATTCAGTGAAAAATTTATGCTATAAAACATGATTTTCCACCTCATTCCCACCGAATTAGCTTGATACGCCCAAATTACACCTTTAAAAATAGGAGTAAGCGGTCGTTGTCAAATATAGAACCCAACAAGGTTGGGGTCGAATCCCATAGAGAATACAATAAAGAAATGTACTTGTTAAGTGTAACGCTCGATTATTAGTCTATATTTCTAGGGATGGGGGTATAATAATAATGTTTGGTTTTAATGTTTGTCACACTACTTGATAGAGGAAAATTATGTTTGGACTAACAATTATGTAAAAGCACTAAGGTACGGTCCCAAAGGAAAGTAATGCGAATGGATATCAATCCAACTCATTTATATGTCTAGATGTATTTAAATATGGGCTACATAGATTTATCAAAAATCTCTCGACCAAATCGATAAATATCATTACTAAACTTTCTCAAGCCTTAGAATGTCGAAAATGTGAACACCCATTTTATTTCAAGCTAACTTTCATATCTCTAGCTCAAGCTATTAAATGGGGTTTAAAGCCCCAAATCCTTGCTATCTACTCTTTTCCTAACTTTTACTTTCTTTCTCAAGCAAAAGTGACTAGGCACAAATAATGTTGTACACCATTAAATGTTATTAAAGCTAGAGTTAATAGAAAAACATCTTTAACATACAAATGAAGTTTGAATGCAAAAACCCAATCACATAACTAACACATTTGGTCCCACAAACTTAGATAATGGGATTAGCTACTCATTTCCATTAAATAAAAGACAAAGATAAAGAAGATATTCATAAAGCTTACAATGGTTTAATATAGGAGATGACAAAAGAGTGTAAGATTCATCACTACCTAACAAGGTTTGCCTTTAATGCTAATGGACAACAAAAAGTAAAAGTGCACTAGGTAAAAGTATTTATAAAGAAGGACAAAAAGTAGCCAAAACGACTTAAATGAGCAATTGCGGACAAGAGAATGTGGTCGCATATCGAGTATGCGGCCGCATTTGCCTCGCATTTTCTGTGTTCTGATCTTCTTTCTCGCTCGAGAATGCGGCTGCATCCTGAATATGTGATGCCGGATTCGCTCCGCAAGTTGGCCTTTTCTCTCGAGTTCACTGATTGCCAAAAGGTGAGAGTATGCGACCGCATAATGAGAATGCGGTGCCGCATAATGATCGCATCTTAATCGTTTTGGCACATTCAATGATCTGAGTTTGAGGTGGAACTTGCGACCGCATATCTTAGATGCGGTGTCGCATTCCCTCCGCATTTGATGCTCTTTTTCTGCCATTTTGTTCACCTTAGGCCCTCAGACTTATACAACCTGAAAACGCACAAAAACACTATGAAAACACGGACAAATACTTGAAAAGACTACTCAAAAGTATAAGTAGTGGATGTAAAAAGTCCTAAGATCCACGACTTATCACAGCTCACTGGGAAAATGCATGGTGGGAAATAGGTTCCCATTGAAAGCTCGGAAACTTCATAATTTTTTCGTGTGAAAACACTACTATTTCAATTTTTCTTACCGACATTCAGTGGGAAATAGCTACTGAATATTTTTCAATAAAAATTTAAGGGAAAAATAGAGATTTTTTTAGCAGTGTATCAGGCTAAGATTGAACTGCAGAACCACCTTTCTCGATGGTAAAAGACTTGAGAAATAAGAGGAAGAAATATACTATTGTTGACTCAATTTTAGAATGTGATAGCATGACATGTTTTTCAGAAAATAGTTTACGTTTTTTGAATTGCACTATAATGCTATTTTAACTTTGTAAACTGTTTTTTTTTTTTTTTTTTTTTTGCTTTTTTATTATATATGTATCTTTTCTTAGAACGTGTTGTCCCAATTTTAGGTGAGGAAGTTAATGACATTTATTGAGTATAAATATATAATGTGAATGTACTTAACCATATTGGACATTATTATCATTTGCAACATCCAGCCTACAGTTTGAAACGATAGAGGTACAAGCTAGTTTTTGGTGAGCCCACTCCTAGAATGATTACTTTTTCTTTTTTGCGTCATTTCTTGCGTTTTAATTATTTTTTCTTTTTTTATATGATGATTTAACCTTTCAAAATTTTCAAGTTTGACATATTAAAAAAAATTTATTTAATAAATTACATGTGTATGTTAAAACTAGTAGTGGATGATAAAACATATAGTCAATTATGAGTTCAATTAATTCCAACATATAATATATGTAAAGAAAATAATAATTTTGAACCTCAAAAATTTCAAAAGCTTAATGAGCTCAATGGCGAGAACTTAAAGTATGAACCGATATATATATCAAATATATATCTTGAATTCACCAATAATTTATCTTTATGCAATGATTTATAACCACACAAAATATATATGATTCATTTAACACAACAAGTTCAAAAAATTTATCTCTTTTTTTAAACTCCGTACCCAATCGAATAGGTTCACATAAATTGAAACGGGAAAAGTGGTATTAAATTACACGTGCATGTTAAAACTAGCGGTAGTGATGGTAAAACATATAGTCAATTATGAGTTCAATCAATTCCAACATCTTCCACACGAATATGATAATATAAAATAATAATTATGAGGTTCAAAATTTCAAAAGCTTAATTAACTCAACGGTGAGAACTTAAAGTATGAACCGATCACATATATATCTTCAATTCACCTATAGTACACCCATCTTTTCGAATCCTGAATTCGTCTCAGTGTGCCAAGTGTTGCCTCTATTGTTTTAGACTTTCTTATGCATAATAATTAGGTATGTGATTATGATTGTTGTTGAAGTAACAATTAGGGCTGTTCACAGTTTTGTTAAAACCAAAATCAAACTGAAAATTTAACCAAACCGAATAAAAAAACCGACATTTGGTTTGGTTTGGTTTGGTTTGGTTTGGTTTTAAATTTGAAAAATCGATAGGATTTGGTTTGGTTATGGTTATAGTAAAAAATAACCGAATAAATAACCGAACCAAAACCGATAATTATATACATAAAATTTATAATTATTTATATGTATAATATTAACTTTTCATAAATAATTAAAGATATTTTATACCTTTTAATTATTAATTTAATTTTTAATCTACTTATTTTCATTTTTTTGCACGGATTGCCGCCGTTTGGGGTGGTCTTTAAATTTTGCCACTCAAATTTGTGGTCTTTAAATTTTGCCCTTCATATTTGTGGTCTTTTTAAATTTTTGCCGCTTTGCTTGGAAAAAATGAGCGAATACATGAAATTACGGGTTCGAACCCCCGCTCAAGCATAAAATAAAAAAAAAATAATTTCGCAAGCGGGACTAGGGGAGTGTGCGGATCGAAGATACAATCTTTAAGAAAAAGTTAAGTTGTGCGGATCGGATAACTAAAAATGCGCCTCGAGGCAAAAGTACGCCTACTCGGCGGACTTTTAGTTAAACATAACTAAAAGTACGCCGAAGAAGTATATAAATTTAAACTTTGCCTTATAAGACAAACTTTTTTGGTTGAAAGTCTATTTTATTCCATCCAAAAAACTTGTACGACATAAAGTTGAAGGGCGACCTTGACCGTACATGGTAAAATTCCTACTCGGCTAACTTGTATAAGTCAAACTAGGAGCAACTATTACATTAAAAAAACAACGACGGTTTGCAATCAGCTACACTTAGCTAGGATAGTAATTCATAGCCAAAGAGCTACTGCCATTTGAAATTGTTCCCATTGGATGTGAATATGTTGTGCAATCTCTGCGAGTCTATCGGAAGAAAGCGAGTATTTTGAAATCCGAGTAGGTTCCTTTCTCCAAACCAATGCCACTAGCATACCAAAGTATCGAAGAAGTAATGGAGTAAAGGCACAGGTCTAGCAACGGTGAGATCCATGTGATTTCGTCTTGCCCGACCCTCTATTCTTCTGGTATTGTACCCATACCAACAATCATACGTACCACAATCCTTTGTGATGGAGCATTCGAAAATAAAGATGGGAAAATATTTCTTGGAGTGCATACATGACGTAAGATGGGAAAATATTTAAAGTCTGTCAATGATTGCTAATCTACCTTGTATTTGCCAAAGTGTGAATTTGTATACGGGATGGACATTTGGTTGTAGCATAATACTTTTCCATGTAACTTTGGTATATATGCTTGAAAAAATACATATATATGCTTCGAAGGCAAAGTTTGCCCATAAGGCATAAGTATGCCCCATCGCATAAGTTTGGTAAATCCTTGCCAGTTTATACCGATGGGGGCATACAATGGGCAAACACATGCGAAACATGAAGGAATTATCAAAGTTATGCGGAACAAGCATACTTATCAAGTACGCCGCAAGACATAAGTATCTTGGGGTGCGGCTGTCTTCATAAATTCTTCACGGTATATGCCGATGGGGCATAGCGAAATTTAAACTTTGCCTTGCGAATTTTTAAAATTTTGTTGTGTGGAGGTTCGAACTTTGAGCTTGTGGGATTTAGCGAAGAGCGAAAATTTAAGATTTAAATATGAGCAGAATTTAAAGGAACCGCCTTTGAAGAACGGTCCTAACGAGTGCCCATATTGCTAAGACGTAGACGCAAAAATAAGTGGGCAATTCGCCAGTGCCGCCTTTTGAGGTGGTCTTTAAGTTTTGCGCCTTCATATTTAATCCTTTTATTTAAATCAATGGGATTCCGGAGGAGGTTGGGCTCCCACTTCTGATCAAAATTTTAAAAATTCCTTGAAGAGCAAGTTTAAATTTGTATACTATTATCTGATTAATGAAAGGAATTAAGGATTATGCGGGCCGGCATATATACACTATATAGGCGAACTATTTTATAAATTTCGATTCCGGCAACCTTTACAATCAATTCTTCATAGATTTATGCGAGTCCGGCATAAAAAACTGCCCACGTTAAAAGTATGCCCCCTTCGAAATAAAACTGAAATTTGGGAACGCAGAGCTTATGCCCGTCTTTTGCTCTGAAGCTGCTAGCAATATATATGTCTTTTCAGGCATACTTATACCAGAGTTACATGGAAAGTGTTAATGCTGCAACCAAATGTGGTCTGAAGTCTGTAGATTAGCTATTGTGGCTCTAGGCTTGTCTTTGCATCTTACGATGAGGCGGTGTTTCTGAAAATTTCCCCATCTTATTTTGATGCTCAATCAACAGATTTTAATGTGCGGTATTGTATAGTACAACATCTTATTAGAAATAGAAATTTGGCAGATAATCACATGGATCCATACGTGCTAGACTATAATTGAACGCAGCTTCGTCTGCTGCCGAACCTACTCAATTTCAAAATACTTCGGTTTCTTGCGATTGAAATTGTAATATTCAATCGAAAAGCGAAGAGCAATCCAAATGGCGAGCTATGAATTGCTACGCTCCTGCTAAGTATAGTTGACAAAAGCTGAAATTTTGATGTAATAGTTACCCTGGGTAACTTATATACAAATTAAGAATTTACCATGCTCTGATTAGCCGGCATAACTGTATAACATGCAAAATAGACTTTCAACGAAAAAAAGTTTGACAAAGTTTAGAATTTCTCTCTACGGTTTTTGGTATGTTGCTAAAAATTTTAGCATTTTTTGAACTACCTTGAAATGACACAATTCAGTCCGTATCTTTCTTAAAAAAGATTATTTTGTTCCTTTTTGTTGTCTTGATCGCTCATCTTTCCGGCGGTGAAAATTAAGGCGTAGTATAATTTTAAGGCAAAATTTGAGTGGCAAAATTTTCTGGCTTAATCGATACTGAAAAAATGAAGAATGTCGAAATAAATGATCAAAACGGCTACAATAGATAAATGCATTGCTCGATGAAAGGTAAAAAGTAAAAATCATACTATCTCTTTCATTTACATTCCGCCAAAGATGTATTCACTGCTCGTGAAAGTTAGCCTCTAGTGAGGAAAAGAACGTCGCAAAAATTTGAAGAATGTAGAGAGAGATATTTGAATTGTAAAAATTCAAATTAAATAAATTGAAAAAATCGAACCAAACAAATACTTAAACCCGTTGGTATTATTTTACTTTGGTGCTATGGTTTTAGACATTTAAAAAGAAGTAATTGGTTTGGTTATGGTTTTAACAAATAACCGACCCAAACCGAAAAACGACACCCCTGCAAGTAACAATGTAGAGTGCACATCACATCGCAGTATAGGTTGAATACTTGAATAAGGGAAAGAGGTATCACGTTATTTGTTTGGATCAAAAAAAAAAAAAAGAAAAAAAAAAGAGAGAATATTGGATGTTGGTCACGCAACCCTATAATTTTGAAGCATGTAGCATAAGGTGGTCCAACTGATTCATTATTGCATCCGTGATATTTACATTCAATTGTATGTTCTCGGGAAAATATCTTTCTTTTTTAAAAAAACTCGTTTTTTTAAAGGAAAGAAACAAAAAAGGTACTACAATATTATGAATATCCCTGACCACTTAGTTTATATATAGTTTCGATATTTTCTTTTATCATTTAAAAATTTCATATAGTTGTGGAGGAACATAACCGTCTAACATCTTGCTAAGATTGTGTTTATTTCGTAGGGATCTAATAACTCAGTTGATTGGCTATTTGAACTTTTACTTTGTTGGTGAAGGTTCAAATCCCTACATTGGTATCCCCTCCCCATTTTTCTTTTCCCTACCTCCTATGTAATAAAAATAATTTAAAAAAAAAGAAAAGAAAAAGATTGTGCTTATTTCCAAAGCTACATCTTATTGGTAGTTTATAAAGAGAGAGAGATGGGGCTCGACTTATTAAATTTTTAAAAACTCATAAATATTAGGATTTCCTACATAGTTTTAAATAAGGGATCTAATAAATAAAATTTTAGTTGATTTTAAACTTCAAAATATTTGGAAAAGTAACATGGAAGAAATTATAATTATATATGTTATATAGTTCAAATTAAGCATTTATATAAGATAAGACCTTAATAATTTCAAAATGCTAAATATTAGAACTTCTTACATAGTTTTGGAAAAATAATAATAAGTAAATTCTTAATAGATTCAATATCCTAAATATTAGCAAAATAAATAAATTATAGTATTGTTCAATACGAACTTAGTTTTCAAAAGATAATATATAAGTTCGACTAACATTTCGTACATACTGAAGAATTTCATGTTTTTATATGAATGTGTAGGTGTGTTTGTGCATGTAATAATATTAATCAGATTTACTATTTTTTTGATTTGTGTTTTCGTATATGGGGTCTTAAAAGAAAATGAAAAATCAGAAAAATGATTCATTCCTAAAACGATCATGTATGCATTGACTAAACCCACATTTGTTTGCACTTAATGGAGATCTGAATATGAATGGTTCAGACCTTAGGTCATTAAGTGCATTTGTTCACATTAAGATCTAAGTACTTATATAATACCCCGTATCTTAAAATAAAGGTTAGACTCGTATCATTAGAGTTTCAGAGGAAATTTGAAGGTTTGAACGTTTTGCGAAAGTGGCTGAGGGGCCTACTTCGGGCAACTATAACACCTTGATTCATTGGGAATTTGGAAAAGGTTCCTAATGAAAGTTGTAGTACATAGAAATACCTTTCAAGGCATATAAGGATCGGACGATCAATCGGATGGGATCAAGGAGATATGATCGTCTCAAAATGGCTAATTGAGAGTTGCTCAGATTCGATAGAATCGGCTAAGTTTTCGGTAGGTCTGCCTTCCAGCCCGATTTAGTGAAAATCTTTTAAGAATTTGAGAAAATGTAAAACATGAAAGTTGTAGCTATTTAAAATACCTTTCCAAAGGTATATTATGGAGGTCAACCGGACATTTCTGCAAAAGGTTATGGACGTTTCTTGAGAGAAGTCCGGGCCAAAAAATCCTCGCGAGCGAGGAAAGCGAACGAGGCAAGAAAGTCGAGCTCGCAAAAATCCTCGCCTTTGGCCTCACTTTACTGGTTTGGGGCACCCCCATATGGCACAGCACGTCTAAATTCTCGCGAAGCAAGGCACGGGGACGAGCCGGGACTTGTATAAATACAACTTAGGCTTAAAAAATCGGTTCACATTCTTCAAGCCCTAGTGCGAAGTTCTTCTCTCTCTACCATTAGAATACACCAAGGTAAGTCTATTATAATCATTCAAAGTGAATTCCAACATATATTCGTGAATATTAAATGAGAAATCATTGTTCTTAACCTAGGGTTTTCATGAAAACCCATATTCAAGGTTTGAGACACAAGCTTTTGGGATTCTTCTCAAAGTTCAGACTTTTATTGTGGATTGTGAAGCTGTTAAGGTATGTGCAGCTAACTATCTACGTTAGGGAATGTTTATGATTCTCCCTACGCCTCATTCTTCATGCTTATCAGTGATTTGACTCAGAATACAGTTTAGCCCTAGTTTTTTGAAAAGTTGTAGAACTGCTATCTTTTAGGGTTATAGTTTCATAATTCGTTCATGGTGATCATTTTGAATATCATGAACTCAGTACGTAATCATTATAAACTTGTGTATTGACATTACATGAGTCTCAGTCAGTGTATAATCAGTTATTTGCTTAAGTTCCATAATCAGAAACAATTATCATGCTATCGACTATAGCCGATCTCAGTCTTGTAAATTATTTAATGTTGAACACTTGTATCTATATTTTTGGGCCGTAGGCCACGGTTATGCATACGTATTGCTTGGGCACAGGGCCACGCTTTTTGTGCACACACTGTATTTTGGCCTTAGGGCCACGGATTATATTCACCATTTTACGGTGATTCTTCATTCAGAACAGGGAGTATTTCTGACTCTTGCTTTCCTGTTTAGTTCAGTTTCAGTTTCAGTTCCAGTAGTTATATTTCTTCTTTCAGTTGCTTTACATACCTGTACAATTCAAATGTGCTGATGTCCCTTTTATTTACTTGGGGGCCTGCATGTCGCGATGCAGGCAACGATATACAGATTGACGATTTAACTAGCTAGGACTTGCTCGTATCAGCTGTTGGTGAGCCCCAGTTTCCTTCGGGCGTTGTCAGCTATCCAGTCATTACAGCTTATTAGACAATTAATCTTTCAGTATTTCTTTAGAGGCTTCATAGACATAGTGCAGTCAGTCAGACATTAACAGATTTTGATATGTAGCCTTGTTGGCACTCATTTTAGATGTTCTAAACCCAAAAGATAATTCCGCATTTAATCTATAGCAGATAGAATTTTTAGTAGATCAGCATGTGTTAGTCTTATTCCTTTATTGATATCATTTTTTGATATCACATATTGATCCAGCCAGCTATGGCTTCGCTCGGTCACATGCAGTTAGGCACCGAGTGTCGTGTTACGCCTAGGCCATGGTTCGGGGCGTGACAAAGCTTGGCATCAGAGCACTAGGTTCAAGTGTCTTAAGGAGTCTATGAAGCCGTGTCTAGTGGGGTCTCTTTTATATGTGTGAGGGCCCCACACATATAAACATTTGACCACCAAGACATTCAGGATTGTCTCATTTCTTTTTACTCTAGATCGTGCCATGAAGCTTAGAGCAATAAGTAGCCTTCTCTTTCTATCGAATTACGTACGTTTCGAATGCGCAGGAGATGAACATGTAATTCAAGGCCCAACTGATGTTGATTACCCATAAGGGTACAATTGTGAAGTACTTACTGGTAACGAATGAGACTTGAGGTGATATTGAAAGTGGAATAAAGTGTAAGTTGCCCGAGAAAGGGTGTTGTATAATGAATGGGAAGTTGAATGATAATGATATTCTTGAGAAAGAAGAATGGGAGACAACAGGGAGAGGATATCAGAGAAATTAGAAAAGGAGCTAAGTTTGCAGGAAACGTAAATCATGGAGGATCTCAAGGAGGTCGGGGCAGACAGTTTTCTATAGAAGGTCATCAGGACCCACTCCATCTGCAGCTAGTGCACTAGTCTCGAGGTCTAGCTATGATCAAAAAGGTCAGTTCAGCTAGAATCAGAGTTTAAGAGCCCCAGCCTCTCAGTGACATACTAGTGTGAGCCACAGAAGTTTTCAGAATCTTATGCGCAACAAGTGTAATAGGAGACACCAAGGGGTGTATCGTTTGGGCCTTGATGTATGTTTTAGTGGCTCCTCTTAATTCTCGAAGCTCGGTCGGTACATGTCTGACTAAGCACAGTATTTCGGTTCTCGGTGAAACTGACTTGGATGCTTCGACAAGTCGTTAGGACAAGAAGGCATCCCCGATTGTCACCGCGTATGAAATTTTCGTACGAACTATGCCTGTTAATAAAAGAGATATGTATGAAATAAGAACCATGAGCAGACGATATTAAATTTTCGGGAATGATTTTAGTTTGTTTAAGTTTAGTCAGATCAGAGTTAGAGAGTACGACGGTAGTAAGTTACTATAAGAAGTAATTATTATTATGAGATAAGGAGATGTGACAGTTCTTTCTTAAGCTATGTGAGTAAGTGTTCATCCCAGGATGTGTATGGTACGATATGATTTTGAATTTTATAGAAAGTTTGGGTTTAATTGTTTCAATTTTTCATATAAAATAGATGAAAGTTTCTTAAGTGTGATCCATAGTTCAGAAAAGATAGTCTACGACAATAGAATAGCGTCATATGATGAGGGAGAGTTAGAAATAACTTAGGTTATTCAGAGCAGAATAAGAAAATATGAAGCTAGCAGGTGGTTAACAGAAAAATAGTAAGTAAGTTTGAGTAGATACAATGCATTAGCAATTTCAGCAGAATTAGTAAAAGTATGATTTGATTTCCTTAGTCAGATGAACACCTTAAGTGGGTGACATTCGAATACATCCGAATGTGTGTTAGAAACCAAGGGCTTAAGTTAAATTCGGAGTAGAGTGATTAGTGGAAGAAGAAATCAGCTAAGCCGTAAGAGAGCAAACTATAGAAGAATAACCTTTAAGAGTTGTCAAAAAAGGGTTTCCCTAAGATTTACAGTGTGAGTAGAGTTAAGTCGTTAAGATAGAGTGTGCCAGTTATGAATACAGTAGCAACCCGTTCATGTAAGTAATTTAGTTTTTCCTAGTAAGAAATTGCTCAGAAGTGAGTCGGAAAAAGAAAAAAAAAGTCGTCAGTGTTGTAGAGTACAAAGGAATTACAGAAGATAAGGAAAGTTAATTGGATCCCAACAAAAGAGAAGAATTTGCAAGTATAAGACGTTAGCCTTGGTCTAAGGGGGAGATGCATAAATAGCCAGTAAGTCCAGTGAGATAATTGAAGACTCGAAGGGTTAGCATGAGATATTAAGAACCTCAGTTCAATTAGGTTGGCATAATGAGATAGTCTCCCTAAGGAATATGCCTCAATTTAGAAGAAACCCGAAGTGAGTAGAATGATCGTCGATCGAATTGTGTTAAGGTCAGTTATTATCAATTAGACGATCACAGAAAAGCTATAAGATCATCCCAGTTATGTGTCACAAGGGTAGTGCCATTGCACGAGACTGTCTTTAGGGTGCTAGTCAAAGACTTAGCGCGCGAACAATACTATGAGTATTTTAGGAAGTATCTCGAAGAAAGAAATCAAGTATGGGAAGCACAACTCATGATTGAGGCGGACAAAAGAACTATGGTTGTTGACACCTGATTTTGTCCATACCTTTTCCGAAAATTTTTATTTGCGAATAGTTATGTATACTTTACCACAATTATTTGCTTTCTATTAATATAATCATTTTCCTTTGTCCAACTATAATCATCATCATCATCATTATTATTATTATTATTATTATTATTATTATTATTATTATTAATATTATATTTACTATCGTTATTATTATTATTATTATTATTATTATTATTATTATTATTATTATTATTATTATTATTATTATTATTATTATTATTATTATTATTATTATTATTTTATTATGCTGCAAGCACTTAATATTATAATTATTAATATTATTATAATCGCCGTCTTAATATTATTATTATTGTTATTATTATTATTATTATTGCTATTATTTTTTCATCATACTGCGAGCACTTAATATTATAATCGCGATAGTCGCTTTTAACATTTTTTACCGTCTTGCATAAAACGCATCGCATCTATTTTATACAATTAAATAATAACATTTATTTACTTTCAAACCTTATAAATATTATCGCGCGACTATTATGATATCGTATAGTTTTCACTGCCATATAAATACTAGTAATTATACTTTGCATTGCATAATTTATTCACTTAAGCACTTGTTAATATGTAATTTATTAAAGGATGTTGAATCCTTATTTGAAGCCCACGAAATTAGAAAAGGGGCAGCCCATTTTTTAGGGCCCAAGCCGAGCCCAATCAGCTGCGACCCGGCCCACTTTCTCTTTAATTCATTAGGTTTCCTTTTCCTGCCGCACCCATTGTCGTCTCCCTCCCTTTCCATTTCCACAAAAAAAACTCTCCCTTTTTATCAAAATTCAGCAGATTTGTCACGCTAAATGGGGCAAGTTTTTGTACCTCTCGCGTATCTCCTTATCCCAGGACTGAAAAGTTGCTTTCTCCCTTGTTTTCAACGGTTCTAGTCAACACAAAGGGCCAAAAACAACTACGAAATTTCGAGAAAAATCGACGTTTGGTAGGGATTTGATTTCAAACGACCTTTTGGTTTTCATTTTGGAGCCAAAAACTTTTGAAATCCGAAACCCTAATCTCAGGCTATAAATACCAAGTTTGAGAACCATTTTGGGGAGAGTTCAAAAACGGCGAGGAAATCAGATCCAAAAAAAAAAAAAAAAGGGATATAGCCGTAGCTTTACAAAAAAAAGAAAGCAAAAAAAATAGCCAAGAAAAATTATTCTATTTTTTCTGATTTGAGACTCGAGTGGATTTGGGTTCGTCGCGTTCGAGTATAGATCCGAGACCCGAAAGCCCTAGTTTCACTGCACCCGAGAAAAGTAATTTTCCTCCACATCTTAGTTTGTATTTTCATTCAACTTTGTGTTAATTCATGTTTAGCCGAATGTTTGGTATGTTGAGTACTTGCTTGCTTTGTTCATTAAGATTTGTTTAAAGTCGTGAACCTGTTTAGATGGTTAGGAATAGGGGTGGGCGTTCGGTTCTTCGGTTCGGTTTTCCCTTACTTCGGTTACTGCTTTATTTCGGTTTCGGTTTTTTGAAGGTGACCGAACCAAATTAGTTCGGTTCGGTTCTTTCGATTTCGGTTTTTTTAAGTTTGGTTCGGTTCGGTTTCGGTTTTCAATTCGGTGTTTTCAATTCGGGTTTCGGCACCACGGTTTCGGCGGCGCGGTTCGATTGTTAGCGCGGTTCTTTACGATAACATGTCATTTTCACATTATTTGCGAAGAAGCTAATTTTTATATAACTATTCAACAACGGTAGGAGTGTATGCACATCTTTTACTTGGAATTCGAAAGAAAATATTCGACTTATTTTAAACTGGAATATCCAATTCATTCTTTTAGCAAGTAGAAAAAAAAAATAGACCAAGTAGCAACAACAATCGACAAACTCTAAAAGTTTCCTTGTTCTACCATCAAAAGAAGACGGCGGCGAAAATGCCGCGGCGGCGCGGTTCGGCCCGGCAGCCGAAAGCAGCGAAGCGCGGTTCGGCGGCCGAACAACGACAAACAACACGGCGGCCCAAACGGACAAACAACACGGCGGCTAAACAACCAAGCGTGATTAGTCGGGGTGAAATTAGGAGAACGGGAGAGAGAAATACTTACTCGTCGCTTCGAACTTGGAAGAGAAGTCGCCGCCAGATTGGAAGAGCGGCCCCGCCACACCGGAGTTGTGAACGATTGAAGTGAAAATTAAATTAGGAATAGGGATACGTTAGGTTAGAACTTTGATGTCGAACTACGATGAATGATATTTGATACAAAATAATAAAAGTGGGCTTGGGTTTTATTTATTTTGGGCTTAAATTTAATAGGCATGGGCTTGGACTATTTAATATTTTTGGGCTAATACATAATATTTCGGTTTAAACCGAAAACCCGAAAAACCGAATACTAAACCCCGAACACCGAACCGAATCCCGAAATTTTTTAAAATTGAAACCGAACCCGAACCGAAAACCCGAAAAACCGAAAACCGAAAAACCGAATTAATTCGGTTCGGTCCGGTTTTTCGGTTTTCGGTAATTATGCCCACCCCTAGTTAGGAAGAGCATGATTTATGTTCTATTCCATATGGTTTTAGACTTATGTGGATTTAGTTGTATAACAGTTTCGAATCTTATTATTATCTTAGTTTAAACTTGAAGAACTAGTAATGCCCCATGTTGATTCATCCGCTGATTTGATTAGCTGTTAAATATAGTGTAATTTCTGATTTATTTCGTGGTGATTAGTTAGATTAAGGATAAAAGAAAATCTGATTTGTAAATCAGTCTGTGATTAGGCACTAAGAATATTATTTGTAGTTGTTTACCTTTGTTGGGTTCAGTCTTGTATTGTTAAATGCCAGTATAAGGAGTTTGAGCTTGAATTTCAGTTTTGTTAGTATATAAAATCTTTGGGGGTTGTTAACAGGAGGTGGTCCTAACATAAGTTAAGTCCTCATCCCCGCTGCCACTTATGTTAAATCTAAATTCATAATACGAAGGTTAATTTGATTCCCCTTTTCTCTTTCATTTTACGTTTTTAGTTTCTTAGTTATTATGTGCTAGCCTAGTTTGCTGTCTGTATGATTTAGCATGTTGTTGTGTCAGTCCAGTTTGTGGTTCACATGCTAGCAGAATTAGATAAAATGCCCCTGCCTTTGTTTCTTGAGTAGTTAAACATGCTTTAGTGTATACTTAAACGTGTATACTGTGTTAGTTGATTACTCTGAGTAGAGTTCAAATGTGGTTGGTTTCTGATCTGGTTGCAGGGGATGTGTTAGTCTAGCTTGTTGTTTGCTTGAATATTAGTTCTGTTAGTCTTTTTATTATGGCAAATATAGTATCACAATTCGTTCGAATGAATTAATAATATTGTAAAAGACTAAGTGCGTTAAAGGCAAGTGTCCAAGTTTGTTGAATCATGTTATCGGTTTTAAGCTAATCATGTTCAAGGTATTTAAATAAGTGTTTAGTTTGAATCTTATCTGATTAGAGCATAATAAGAGCAGTATCATGCCTATTCTGTTTACTTCTAAGTATTGTTTAGAAGAATGAGGTTAAACATTGCTTGTTCTCTAAAACCTGGGTTTATTGGTTTACTGCTATGACATATAATGAGTTTCATATTCGGTTCTGACCTAGAAGTCACGCGCTAATCATGCTAATATGGTTAAAATTTGTTGTGACTGGTCATCCCATTAATTATTCATGTCAAATCTGGACTAATGGAATCCTTATGCCTACTGGACTTGAAATTATACCCATTGAAGCTAGAAATGACATTTAGATGACTTAGATGAAGGACCAGACCTTTGTATGCCCCTTAGATGACTTTATTTAAACCATGAGGCCTATGTTATCAACCTATTAGTTGTTTTAGTATCTATAATTTCGAAATACTTTTTTTTTTCTTGGGTCAAAACTTTTAAGTCCAATCCTGGCTAATTAAAACTGCGTGGTATTCGGTTGAAGCTTGTGATCAATAGTCGAAATTCTATATTGAGGAAATATGCGATTGTGTGTCGTACGGTCATTGTGTTTGGATGCATTTTTATGCTCGTCGAGTATTAGTCGGGCCCGGATAGATGCATACTCTTGTGGAATACTTGTCTTAAGTACGTATAAAGGAGATAGTAGATGTGCCTCGTTTGGTAGGCCTAGAGAATACCACGGCTACGTTTTAATCTTTGATATATTTTATGCTCAAAGTTGTTCATGGCTGTTAGCTAGGACCCTGTCCGTTCAAATCCCGCTATAATTTTAAACCCCCCCAAGGTCAGTGAGTTATTAACACTTGACTGGTGTAGTATTTTGGAAACAGGGGTATGTTCAAATATTCAAGAGATTTTTAGATACATATATACTCCATGTATTATTATTGGCAGTTTCGGCAGCTAAAACGGCAGCCTTTGAACGCCTTTATGCAGAACTAGAGGACAGAGGTGGAGATAAGAAGCTATTTAAGCTCGCCAAGGCGAGAGAGAGAGAGGCACGCGACTTGGATCAAGTGAAGTACATCGGGACGAGGATGGCCAAGTGTTGGTACGAGAAGACCGCATTAGACGAAGAGATGGCGGTCATACTTTCATGAACTCTTGAACGAAGGAGCGGACAGAGACATTATGTTGGGAGGCTTGGAGCACTCTGATAGGCGTCGCGACTTTGGTTATTGTAGGAGTATAAAGGTTGAAGAGGTTAAGGGAGCTGTTCGTAGGATGCGCGAGGAAGAACGACGGACCCGGACCCGACGAGATTCTTGGAGAGTGCGGAAGAATGCGGGCGAGGGTAGGCTTGGAGTGGGCGACTAGATTGTTTAATGTCATTTTCAAGACGGCGAAGATGCCGAAAGAATGGAGATGGAGTACAATGATTCCCGTGTACAAGAACAAGGAGACATTCGAAAGGCTACGACAACTATGGAGGTATCGAGTTTGCTAGAAGTCACACTATGAAAGTGTGGGAAAGGGTGGTGGAAATGAGGGTGAGGAGAGGTGTGTCTATTTCGAGAGAACCAATTTGGTTTCATGCCGGGCGCTCGACTACGAGAGCCATTCATATTGTAAGGAGATTGGTGGAGCGATATAGGGAGCGGAAGAGGGACTTGCGCATGATATTCATTGACCTAGAAAAGGCTACGACAAGGTACCAAGAGAGAGGTCCTATGGAGATGCTTGGAGGCTAAAAGTGTACTGTGGTGTACATTAGAGCGATAAAGGACATGTATGATGGAGCTAAGACCGGGGTAAGGACGGTAGGAGGAGACTCGGAACACTTCCCCGACGATGGGGTTGTATCGGGGGATCGGCCTTAGCCCGTTTCTATTCGCCTTGGTGATGGATGAATTGACGCGACAAATACAAGGCGAGGTGCCTTGGTGTATGTTGTTCGCGGATGACATAGTCTTTGATTGACGAGACTCGCAACGGAGTTAATGATAAGGAGAAGGCCGGGAGACGGACGTTGGAGTCTAAAGGATTTAAATTGAGTAGGACCAGACGAGAATACTTGGAGTGCGAGTTCGGTGGCGTACCGCGTGAGGGGGATGAGGAAGTGAGGCTTGGTACCCAGGCCATTCAAAAGAAAGGAAGTTTCAAGTACCTTGGGTCTATTATACAGGGAGATGGGGATATCGACGACGATGTTTCACATCGTATTGGTGCAGGGTGGATGAAATAGAGACTCGCCTCCGGAGTGCTGTGTGATAAGAAAATGCCTCAAAAACTTAAAGGTAAGTTCTACAAAGTGGTGGTTAGACCGACTTTATTGTATGGAGCGGAGTGTTGGCCAGTCGAGAAATGCCACATTCAGAAGATGAAAGTCACGGAAATGCGAATGCTGCGGTGGATGTGTGGACACACTAGGAGAGATAGAATTAGGAATGAAGATATCCAAGACAAGGTGGGAGTGGCATCGGTGGAGGACAAGATGCGGGAAGCGAGGCTGAGATGGTTTGGGCATGTGAAGAGGAGAGACACAGATGCTCCAGTGCGGAGGTGTGAGAGGTTGGCTATGAATGGTTTCGGGGAGAGGTAAAGGGAGGCCGAAGAAGTATTGAGGAGAGGTGATTAGACGGGATATGGCACGATTTCGAGTTCACCGAGGACATGACCTTATATAGGAGGTTGCGGAGGACTCGGATTAGGATAGAAGGCTAGGTGGCTTACCCTTTCACCATAGTAGTTGCGGTTTCGCTCATTTGTTTATTGCCTTTTGGTTTATGCATCCGATTGTCGCTTATATTTGTTGGGCCGTTGTACTTTGATTATTTTGTTTATCTATAGTAGTTAATGCTTCTTTCTTCCCGGATGTTCTACCATGACTTTCTCGTTTTTGGTATTCGTGTTATCATATTGTTTTCGATATGCTTGGCCCTATACGACCTTTTGTCTTGTTTTCCTCTTGTCTTCCTCTCTTCTCCTCTCTTGGCCGAGGGTCTTTCGGAAACAGCCGCCTACCTTTGAGGTGGGGGTTAGGTCCGCGTACACTCTACCCTCCCCAAACCCCACATGGTGGGACTATACTGGGCTTGTTGTTGTTGTTGTTGTTGTTGTTATACTAATCTTTATCTTTTCTTTTTTTTTACATGTACACTTTGGCGTAAAATGGAGTCTTCATAAGGACTCACTGTCCGAGCAGTCTCATTTTGAGACTATGCCACCATTGGACCTCGAATGCGCATTTCCATTCACTTCTCTTGCTTCCTCGAATACCTCAGAACAGAAACACAGAGGAAACCCGGGATTTTCATTTGCTTCTTAATTCGCTCCTCTTCCTCTCCTGAAACGGTTTGAACGAAAAATGAGGAAAAGAGGGAGGAAGGGGAGTATAGCTATTGCGTTGTTGAATGCTCTCTTGTGATTAATTGTCTCGGCTTGTTCTAAGTTTTGATTGTATAACTTACTTATTTATAACTACTAGCCTTAAATGTTAGAATACCTTGACTATTATAAGGGTAACAGGGATAACACTTTCTTATAAAATCTTGAGAAGTATTATTATTTTCGAAACTTAATTGAGTTCACCTCCCGAATGGTTCAACTACGAATTTCTATGGTTCTAATAGCTTCAAAATCCACTATATATTTTTCAAAGGGAAGTTGAAGATATTTGTAATGATTCAAATGTATCCCATACAAAACCATATACTTTAATAAAAATGATACCCATTTAGTTGAATTGGTTTTATTTGAAATTATCACATCTATTTAATTTGAAGTTAGAATTCTTTTCCGCCAATAACTAGCTTTTTCACTCCCTGATTAAGGCAAAGAACACCAAATAGGAAAAGCATCAATTTCTTCTTCAGAGTATGGTATTATATTAATTCTCTGCCAATTAGTATATAGAATAAGAGTCTTTGGTGCAGACAACGGAGATCTTTTTGAAAGTATTGGATTAAACACGATCATTTAGTTTAATGTTATTTCTAAGTGTAAGTTTCCCAACCGTCCATACTAAAATATACAAAATTTTCCATAAGTCTTTACCAATCTATTATGTACTTTTGCCTATATTATATTAACCTAAGTTTGGCCGGATTAATCGTTTTTAACGAATCTTAAAGGATGCTTAACCTCTTCCCTTTAGGATAATTAAAATCCTTACCTAGAGTTTATTAGGTTCGTAAGACCTTAAAAATGGAGTTTAGTTTAGCAATATTTAGTTAATAATTAGGTGTCCTAATTCACCATAAAAATAATTAGGTGGCGAATCCTTAAATATAATAATATAGGAATCACCAATATGTTGCACTCCGCTTTGACCCGGTCTAAATGGGGTATAACAATGGTGAAAGAAGTTCACCACTTATCCAAGCTAGGAGTTCGACTTTCGGACTCCAAAGTGGGTGGAGTTGTTGCCCAAAACATGGCTTACTCCTCCTTAGTCATTGAAGTTAGAGAGAAGCAGTTTGGCGATCCCTACTTGTTACGGATGAAAGAGGGGATTCACAAACATAAAGCATTAGCTTTTGAACAAAGAGAGATCACGGTACCATGGGATACCAAGGCAGATTATGCGTTCCAAATGTAATGGGCTTAGAGAGCGGATTATGTCAGAAGCTCACAATTTCAGGTATTCCATTCACCCAGATTCCACGAAGATGTATCATGATCTTAAGGAGATTTATTGGTGGAACGATATGAAAAAGAATGTGGCAGGGTTTGTGGCTAAGTGTCCCAAATTGTCTGCAAGTGAAAGCCGAACACCAGAGGCTTGGCGGCTTGGCTCAGAATATAGATATTCCTGTTTGAAAATGGGAGATGATAAATATGGACTTTATAACAGGTCTACCTCGTTCAGTTAGGAGGCACGACCCGATTTGGGTGATTATGGACAGACTTACGAAGTCGGCACACTTCTTGCCTGTTAAGATGATAGATTCAGCACCGGACTATGCTAAGTTATTATTCGAGAAATCGTTCGACTTCATGGGACCCAGCGTCCATCATTTCAGATCGTGGTGCCCAGTTCACAACAAACTTCTAGAGATCATTTCAGAAAGGATTGGGTACCAAGGTTAACCTCAACACAACTTTTCATCCGCAGACCGATGATCAAACAGATACGCTAGTCAGATCTCATGTTATAGTATTCATTTCAGTTCAATACTCAGATATTCATGTCAGCTTAGTACTCAGATGTCAGTCCAGTACTCATGTATTCATACCAGTCAAGTATTCAGTCAGCTTAGTATTCAATTAGTTCAGTAGACATTCAGTTCAGTATCTCAGCAGTTTAGTAATCATGTATTCATTCAGTTCAGTAAGTATGTGTCCTTGATTTCAATGGTAATTGGGATGACCACCTGCCTCTTATTCAGTCTACTTACAATAATAGTTACCATGCTAGTATTGGGATGGCACCGTACGAAGCTTTGTATGGGCGCAGATGTAGATCACCGATTGGTTGGTTCGAAGTTGGTGAAGCAGAGTTGTTAGGACTAGACTTGGTCTATTAGGCTATGGAGAAAGTCAAGTTAATTCAAGAGCATTTGAGAACGGCTTAGAGTCGCCAGAAGTCTTACACAGATATGAGGCGAAGGGACTTAGATTTTCAAATTAATGATTGGGTGTTTCTTAAAGTTTTGCCTATGAAGGGAGTTATGAGGTTTGGTAAGAAGGGGAAGCTTAGTCCCCGCTATATTGGACCACATACGAGAATCCAAATTGGTCAAGGTTGGTCAAGTGGCTTATGAGCTTGAGTTGCCACAAGACTTGATTGCTTTGTGCATCCAGTGGTTCATGTGTCCATGTTGAGAAAGTGTGTGGGAGACCCGTCATTGGTTGTCCCGACTAATAGCATAACGGTCAATGATAGTTTGTCTTATGAAGAAGTTCCAGTGGAGATCCTTGATCATCAGGTTCACAAGTTAAGAACGAAAGAAGTGGCCTCAGTGAAGGTCCTTTGGAGGAGTCAGAAAGCAGAGGAGGCTACGTGGGAAGCCGAATAGGACATGAAGTCCAGATATCCCCATCTCTTTGAAGAGTCAGCGTAAAAATGTTGAAGGTAATTTATCTTCCCATTTAGATTTCACTCTATAGTTCCATGTTTCCAGTATTCAACTAGCTTAGTAGTCACTCAGTCAGTCACATTCAGTCAGTTCAATAGCTATTCAGTTTAGCAATCCCTTTCAGTTTATTAGCATTCAGGTGTTCATTACAGTAGTGAACACGTGTTTTTGTCAGCCTAGTTAACCAGAACCCATCATTCGAGGACGAATGATCCCAAGGGGGAGATATTGTAACACCCCATATCTTAAAATAAAGGTTAGACTCGTATCGTTAGAGTTTAAGAGGAAATTTGAAGGTTTGAACGTTTTGCGAAGTGGTTGAGGGGCCTACTTCCGGCAACCATTGTTGGGAATTTGGAAAAGGTTCCTTAATGAAGGTTGTAGTACATAGAAATACCTTTCAAGGAATATAAGGATCAAGGAGATATGATTGTCTCAAAATGGCTAATAAAGGGGTGCTCAGATTCGATAGAATTGACTAAGTTTTCGGTAGGTCTTCCTTCCAGCCCGACTTAGTGAAAATATGTTAATAATTTGAGAAACCATAAAACATGAAAGTTGTAACTCTTTGAAATACCTTTCCAACGGTATATTATGGAGGTCAATCGGACATCTCTACAAAAAGTTATGGCCGTTTTACTGAGAGCAGTCCGGGCTAGCCAAAATCCTCGTGAGGCGAGGAAGGCATACGAGGCAGGAAAGTCAGGCTCGCCAAAATCCTCGCCTTTGGCCTCACTTTACTGGTTTGTGGCACCCCCAGATGGCCTGGCGCGTCTAAATTCTCGCGAAGCAAGGCCTGGGGACGAGCCAGGACTTGTATAAATACAACACTTAGCTTCTAAAAATCAGTTTTTCACATTCTTCAAGCCCTAGTACGAAGTTCTTCTCTCCCTACCATTAGAATACACCAAGGTAAGTCTATTCTAATCATTCCAAGTGAATTTCAACATATATTCTTGAATATTAAATGAGAAATCATTGTTCTTAACCTAGGGTTTTCAAGAAAGCCCATATTCAAGTTTTGAGACACAAACTTTTGGCATTCTTCTCAAAGTTCAGACTTTTATTGTGGATTGTGAAGCAGTTAAGGTATGTGAGGCTAACTATCTATGTTAGGAAATGTTTATAATTCTCCCTAGGCCTCATTCTTCATGCTTATCAGTGATTTGACTCAGAATACAGTTTAGCCCTAGTTTTTTGAATAGTTGTAGAACTGTTATCTTTTAGGGTTATAGTTTCATAATTCGTTCATAGTGATCATTTTGAATATCATGAACTCAGTACGTAATCATTATAGACTTGTGTATTGACATCACATGAGTCTCAGTCAGTGTATAATCAGTTATTTGCTTAAGTTCCATAATCAGAAACAGTTATCATGCTATCAGCTATAGCCACCTCGCCTTGTAAATTGTTTAATGTTGAACACTTGTATCCGTATTTTTGGGCCCTAGGCCACGCTTATGCATACGTATTGCTTGGGCCCGAGGCCACGCTTTTTGTGCACACTATTTAGGCCCTGGACCACGCTTATATTTACGCTTATTGTGTGATTCTTCATTCGGTACGGGAGTATTTTAGACTTTTGCTTTCCGTTTAGTTCAATTTCGCCTTTCGGTTCCAAAGATTTCTATTTCTTCTTTCAGTTGCTTTACATACCAGTACAATTCAAATATGCTGATGTCCTTTTTATTTGTTTGGGCAGACAACGATATACAGATTGACGATTCAGCTAGTTAGGACTTGTTCGTATCAGCTATTAGTGAGCCTCGCTTCTTCGGGCATTGTCACTATCCAACATTACAGCTTATTAGACAATTACTCTTTTAGTATTTCTTTAGAGGCTTCATAGACATAGTGCAGTCAGTCAGACATTAGCAGATTTTGATATGTAGCCTTGTTGGCACTCATTTCAGATGTTTTAAACTCAAAAGATAATTCCGCATTTAATCTATAGCAGACAGACTTTTTAGTAGATCAGCATGTGTTAGTCTTATTCCTTTATTGATAGCATTTTTTGATATCACATGTTGATCCAGCCAGTCATGGGTTCGCTCGGTCACATGCAGTTAGGCACTGAGTACCGTGTTACGCCTAGGCTATGGTTCGGGGCGTGACAACTTATTTGGTTTGAATAAGTCTTAATCATTAAGATCTTTAACCAAGTCTTAATATCGTTAAAAGGTATTTTGCATGGATAATTTTTCCCATCAACTCACCCCCACCCCACCCCCACCACCCTCCACTACCCCACCCCTATACAAACCCCCCACCACCCCCATCCCCAACAACCCACGCACCACCATCACCCAAGCCTCACCCCATTCACCACCCCCACCCTACCCCCGTACCCACCGCACCACTACCACCCATACCACCACCACCCATCCCCATCTACCACCCTCACCCACCCACCCACTACCACACACCTGCCCCACTCACCACCCACCACCATTACAAAGCATCTCCACCATTACTAGCAAACATAAGTGTTTCATTTTTTTGTCAACTAATAGTTTTATTTTATTTTATTAAATTTATGTTTATAATCTAATATTTAGTTACTTTTTTATTTGAATTTTGTATTTATTGTGTTTAAATAAATACACTATGCACATTCAAATGTTGAAAAACAAACAATCTTAATCATTCAAAGGTTCATATCTAAACAACATCTTAATCATTCGGAGGTTCATTCAGATTCAGACGTTTCAATCTTAATGAAAACAAATACGGCCTAAATCATATTCTGACGTATAACTACATTGTTTGAAAACCTGTAAAGCAATAATTTGGCAGACCTTCTTAATTACGGTTTCTACTTGTGTTCAATATCAACTCAGTTTAAGTTCATAGATAGTACTAGACTACTAGTTGTTGGGTTCATTGAAGTTGCGTTTACGTAATTGTAGGAAATTTAGTCGTGTATAGTTTGAATAAAATCTGGAAAAACTTATCCTTTTCACATGTAAAGAGAAAATGGAGATCTACTCCACGATTGAAATAAACGATTAATTAATTAGTCTTTAATTCATTCGGCACTACTGTGGTCCCGTTTGTTTTCGATTAAAGGGGGACTAAATTTGGATAGTTCACTTTCCAAATTAAAAATTGCATTTATTTTTATAATTTATTACTTATTTATTTGCTTTGACAGGTTTGATTCATTTAGATCTTGCATATAATTATAAAAATATAAACATGCATACAAGTGGATATGTTTTTTTTTTTTTTTTTAGTTTCTCACCCGGTGTTCGATATCCGCATTGGAGTCCGACTATATCCGGATTCAGGCCGCATAGGGCCCCATTCAGGGGAAGCGCTCCCTACTAAGGATTTTTTCATACCTGTGGCTCGAACACGAGACCCGATTAAGCTTTGAGAAATGCCCTATCCGCTGCACCACATCCTTTGGTGGTGTATACAAGTGGATATGAATTTAGCCAGACAGATATATCCTACTAACTCGAAAAATTAGGTAGTGTAAGTCTAGCTAGGAAAATGACTCTACTAATTTCTTAATACGCTCTTAGCTAAATTTTATCTAGAAAATTATGCCATAGGAAACTATCCTTAGCAAATATTGCTATGGCTATTCTGCACTAAATTCAAATTTTGTTTGGTTAATGTAGATTTTTTTTTTTTTTTTTTTTTTTTGAAAAAGAAGAAAATTAGCTATGAATATCCCTAGCTAATTTATTACCATTCTAGCCTTTCTCAGCCTTGGACCAAATCCAAACCTGTTCGGCTTTTGGTCTATTTTGAATTTAGATATTGTCTCTAGAATGTATTATGTAAATTTGGATGTTATGAATGGAAATGTAGTTAGTTTGAATGTATTTCTATCTGTTTTGAGTATTTGATTCAGTTTCTTGCTAATATATTCATGTACGATTGTCTTCTTTTATGTTTTTCGATCTTCAAAACTATAACATAGTAAATTAGTAATGTCTAGTTTCACTTTTATGTAAAGACTTATGCAAAATGGATTTTAGATTTTAGTTACATTATGAATGTTCCTAAGACCAGTTTTGCATATCTGATGATTTTTGGGTCACATTTGCACTATTATTAGTTATATAAAGAAACAAACAGAAGTATTTGCATAAATAGTCTATTCTGGCTATCCATGAAAGTACGGTTTGGTTGGTATGGTGGACAAATGGCTACATTTGTAGAAATAGCCTCTCTGATTATTTCTGCAAATGAGGTTTAGCTGGGAAAAAACACTATTTTTACAAGGTTAAAATTATTTTTTATGTACATATAGTAGATGTTGAACTCCCTTAGGCTTCTTTGTAAGTTTATTTTTTTATATTTTGAACCCCCTGAGCGGAAATCCTGGCTCCGCCACTGGCTGTGGCCATAAACTAAATCAATCTGAACGGATGCTAAGTCTGCTGGTCAAGCTTCATGGTTATTCATGCAGATTTGGCCCAAGGGAATGAGTTGGGCTCGTTTAATCCAACTAATGACCCAAATAACAAAATCAGAACATTTTCAAATTAATTAAACGAAATTGCATGAATTGGCCTTTAAATGGGGATTTTTGCCTTTCAAATGCATTGGCATTTAATTTGTATCCTTCAGCAATCGAACTTATGTCTTGCATAAGTTATTAGGAAAACTACGTATATATACATGTTAAGGAGAAATATTTACGAAACGTGACGATAGTTTTCCTTATTTACAAAACATAACGATATATTACGAAACATGACGGTTTTTCATATATTTTTCGTTTTTTTTTTTCCAGAATCTTTTTTTTAAATAATAATTTTTTTTTTTTATATATATATATTTTTTATATTTTTTAATCTTTTTGCTCAAAGGCTTAAAAAATTGCCTCAAATTTTTGTGTATGAAAGCTGTATGAAATGTATAGGTGTGAGCGAAATTTTTAATATAATTGTCATACACAAAATTGTGAGCGAAAACTTTAAGCCTTAACTATTGTATGAAAGTTGTTACAATGTTGTTGTAGTTGTATTAATTTTCCAGAAACCTAATATGAACTTTATACAAAAAATGTGAATGAAATTCTAAGTATTGAGCGAGATACATACATTTCATATCATTCTCATGCATAAAATTTTGAGCATAATGTTTAAGCCTTGATCGAGATATACGCACTTCATACGTTCTTCATACATAAAATTTGAGCGAACTTTTTAAGCCTTGAGCAAGATATACACATTTCATACACAAAATTTGAGCAATTATTTTAAGTCTTGAATGTTGTATCAAAGTTGTATACGATGTTGTTGTAGTTGTATTAATTTTATAGAAATCTAACATGAATTTTATACAAGAAAATGTGAGCGAAATTTTAAGACTTGAGCGAGATACAAATTTCATACTGTTTTCATACACACATTTTTTAGAGCGGATTTTTTAAGCCTTGAACGAGATATACACATTTCATACATTTTTCATACCGTTTTCATACACTAAATTTTGAGCGAACTTTTGAAGCCTTGAGCGAGATATACACATTTCATACAACTTTCATACATAAATTTTTGAGCGAAAAAAATATTTGAAAAAATTATAATTTAAAAAAAAAAAAAAAAAAAAAATTAAATTTTTTTTATTTTTTTTTTTTAAAAAAGAAGCATGTTTTGTATAGGTTTTGTAATGTTATGTTTTGTAAATATAAAACTATCGTCACGTTTCGTAAATATTTCTCCTTAAGATGTATATATACGTAGTTGTTAAGGGTAAAAGTCACGTCGGTCTTAACATATCTATGACCTATGCTAGACCAAACCGGATTTAGACCATCAACGAGTGGCCCAAAATCAAGTCCGGTGCACTTGTGCTGTCTCTAAACAGCCCAAGACGATTTTAGCCCAGTTGATCTAGTCAACTGAAAGGGCAAATCTGATTTTAAAACTGAATAATTTAGGAGAAATAACCCATATGTATGGCCTACACATCTATTTTGCAGTCGATGTAGCCCATTGTATCATCACTATATAGATAAGGGAGATAATGTATACATATAGTCCATACATTTAGTTTGCAGTACGATGTAACCCATTGTATCATTGGTGTATAGATAATGTGTAGTCAGATAATATGTATAACTATATATAAACATTACATATACTTTGTATGTATAATATATATATTTTGTATAATCAATGTATAACACACGAAGCCAACTCAAATTGCATTGTATTGATAGTGTATCTGTTCTATATAGTTCTATATAAGTTATTTTTAGTTTGATCATTTCTTGTTGGCTCTTGAATCTTCACCTATTGGTTTTGCATTTTATTGACAAATAAGTATTTGCTATTTGGTTTAATTCAAATTTCTTCATAATTTTTGTATTCGTGTCATATGCATGGTGTCTTTTCCTGAGTAAAATAATCATTTCTAGAGAAAAAACATACTAGGATCCCTTCAATTTTGTGGAGAAGTGGCACTAATTTTCCAATCCATTTGACTACAAAAAGTACCTTATTATTTCAAGCCTTCTTTTTAAGTTTTGCTACATAAACATAAAAATTAAATATTATGGGAAAAGAACACAATTTATAAAACCTAATCTACTTATAGTGATAGATTTATTGTTTATTACTAGCGACATTAAAGCTTTCCCACATGGGTAACAAAAGGTGATCAAACGCTAAGTACAATATAAAAGGTACGTAGCACTGGTGACAAATGCAATTAGAAGAAGGGCAAAAGAAACAACTAGCTAGAAAGAGGAAAAAATAGTTGGGTTAAAAATTGTTATACTTAGATGGCCAGTGGACATTGCCTGTGATTTTCCCAATAATTTAAGTTTACATCCACAAGTAATTTGATAAGCACATATCAGTTAAGCATGCCTTATAACATGAGTAGGTCATTATATCAAACAAGGAAGAACTTGTGGTATTCTCTTCAATTCATATTTGCTATTTAGTTTTCCATTTGATTAACTTGTTATTATCATCATTATATCTCTCGTACATTTTTTAAATTCATTTGTTTTTAGTAGATGTTAGTAAATTTTATCATCTCCTACTCTTTTTCACTTCTCCTACTCCTTTTCACTAACTCCTACACTTAAACGTTATTAAATTCATACTCGTATATGCTTATCATCTAAGCTCAAATGAATATTCTTCACATATCAATTGAACCTTTCGAGAAAAAGAAATTCAAATTATCTCTCAATTTTTACTATAAATTTGATATTATCCTTAATGTAGAGCTCAAGGATCAAGTGAAAAATTAAGGGACTTTTCTGACGGCTCAATCAATATCGAATTATATAGCAACAAATTCCACCCTTTTCCTTTTAATTTTACAAAGAACAGTAATAACACCACAGACAAGTTAATATCATACCAAATTAAACAAATATCAGCAACCCGTCTAAACAAATATCACATTCACATGTATTGTTTCTCGAAAATGCACAACTACTATATAATATACAAAGTGTACATTGTTCTGATTTTTTCTTCCCCACTCCCCACCAATGTATAGCTCCAATATTAACACTGTCAAAAGCACAAGTAGAAATCTATTGCTGCATCTTTTAGGAACTTGATTTACCCCTGCAATGAAAAGTAGTAGTAATAAGAATAGTTTCAAGTACAATCTTTTTTAAAAAAATATCATCAATTAAAAAACAAAAAACAAAAAAAGTCCAGTGTACAAAGCGTATTGCAAGGTTCGGGAAAAGATTGGGTTCGAAAAACACTGCACCCCAAAGGGGTAATTTAGTAGCCTACACCCATGTTACTCGGACTCTTCAAAAATGGACAGGGGTGCGGGTCGAATTCTCCAAAAGTAGTGCATTTTTGAAGGATCCGACATGGGTGCGGCATCATTTTTGGAGAGTCCGAGCACCATAGGCCTACACTGATGCAAGTCTCAACATCTGATTCTACCGCTCGAACCCACGACCCTTTTCCCGAACCCAAAAGGGGTAATTTAGCCGCAAAGGCTAAAAGTGTCAATGGCTGATACCATAGCTCGGACCGTGACCTTTTTCTCGGAACCCAAAGGGGTAGTTTAGCAGCCTATCCTATTTAGGCGTCAATCCGACACATGTATCATTAATTGATTCCACAACTCTAACCCGACCCATAGATAGGTCATACGAGACAACTTTACCATTACCTCCGATGCTCGGCTAATTAAGAAATAATTAAATAGAACCAAATTTATGTAGTGAGGGTATAATTACTTGTGTTTCTTGGATTGCTTTGCCTTGGCCATTTGTTCAAAAAGGCTACCATCATAAACACTCCTGACTGTCTCTTTGGGCAGCAAGCCATGCTCATCTTTGCAAAGGAGATACAGTATTTTCCACTCTGATTTAGCTGCAATACTGCATAATCCACCCAATTATTTCTGTTACAATTTCTTTAACACTCAAAAGATAAAAGAAAAAAATCAGCCATAATATCACAGGAAGTCACTACCCTGTTTTTAGGAACAAAAAGAAAATCACTGAACTTTGCATAAATACTAAAATTTTCCTAAGTATCACAGAACGTCACAAAATTATTTTTCGTAACAAAACTGAATTTTACATAAGTATCACAAAAAGATTGCTAAACACTTTTTTTTTCAAATAAGTCCTTCAACTCTACCTAAGTCATATAAAATGTATCTTTTGTTTCCTCCTAATAGCTTTCTGTAATACTTAGGCAAAGTTGAATTAATTTTCGATTACAAAAATAGTTCAGTGGCTTTTGCCTTGAATTAAGAAAAATTACAAAAAATAATTTAGTGACTTTAGTACAATAAAGTAAAAATTGAATGATCATTTATAAAATTAAATCCATAATTTAAGGATAAAACCTCATTATTATTCTCGAGATAAAAAGAGAAGAGTATTTACTGTCCGGCAAAGTCCTTGGGTTGCTTGTTTGCCTTGAGCAGTTCATCTAATTCAGTGCCTGTTAAGGCATCTTCATTTGTTCGTCCATGCTTCTTGAATAACTCCTCAAATTTTTCGGGACAGAACCTTCAAAATATGAAGATGCTAATGAAAACGGAACATTTACACACAGATTTAATTTATATACACCGACAGTACAAATTATTTTTATACAACCAAATGCTTTAACCGGCTATGATTAACACGCTCTTTATATTATTTTTCAGTTACATCAATAGTAGCATATAGTTTCCTTTTAAGTGACGTACAAAGTATAACAACTCATGTATTTCCTCTGTCCCAATTTGTTTGACACTTTTCGCTTTTTGAGAGTCAAACGTCTTAATTTTGACCATGTGTTTGAACATAGTATCTCTAAATTTTTCGAAATAAAATGTATCTCTAAATTTTTCGAAATAAAATTTACATATTTGAAAACTACGTAAAAAGAACTATAAGTCACCATAATTAATAATTTGAAATATTTAAAAGAGATGTGTAAAAATTACGGTCAGAGAACAACTCGTTTGACCCTCGACAAGCGAAAAATGTAAACAAATTAGGACGGAGGGAGTATATTATTAATGTATAAACATTGAACTCATTACACAAACAGTGCAGATAGTTCTTATACGGATAATGTAATTCAATTATATATAACAGGTTGTGAGGATTTCCCAAAGAAGTATAAGGAGATCAAGTTCCCCGTCCACTACTGATGTTACGATGTGGGAATATAACACCCCAAAACGTCCAAGCCTACTAATTGGATCATGAGCAACATAATATGGGCGCCCACAACACAGAAAAACCAAGAATTAGGATAAGTCTAACCCCAATACCATAAGATTAGACGAACCTTCACTTGACTCAACGTCAAAAGCTAGCTCGTGAAATAAGAATAACAAAAGTGTCAACAACCGTACAAGGAACATTACACCCCCCCCCCCCTCCACCAAAAACCCCAAAAGAATCTAACAGGCTGTATACCTTATTTTTCATGTAACTTGTTCCACTTATTATGAGTACTTATCCGTTGAGTGACGTGATTGTATAAAAATTCCTTTTTAAGCAATCAATGTATAAAAGCTAAACTCTTCTGTTCAGATAGATGTAACATAGCAGGACCAATTTGGATAAAAAGTAGTGGAGAGACGCTCTATTATTTGTATATTACCTTCCTTCAGTATCGTAGACATCACTATCACTGCCATGCTTAGCAAATTTGATGTTCTTCACCTCAATTGGAAATAGTAGAGAAGGCCACTTCCCCTGTACATAAACATGCACATTAATCTTATACTAGCTCCTTTTTTTTTTTTTTTTTTTTTTTTTTTTTTTGGGTTAAAATCTTATGGCACTTCTAAATGACAGCAGGGAGAAAAGAATAGGAAGATAGGCATCTGCTAACAATTTTCAAAGGTTTCCCCGTCAAAATGTCACATACAACATAAACTTGCACATCAAAGTCATCTTGATGGCCCATCTGGTAAAATGGAGGTCTAGTCACAACTCACACAAGAATTTTTGGGAGGTATAAGCGACATAGGGATGACAATGGAGCGGAGCAGGTTGACATTTTGTGGGTAGAGACAAAACCCAGCACCCTCAGTGCACCCCTTGTCATCCCTAAAGCGACATTTTCGGTCAATAAAAGATGTGGAATTAAGTTGCTACTCCCTCTGTCCCAATAAGAATGATACATTTCTATATTTAGAAATAATTTAACTTAAAATTTTCTTTTTTACCCTTGTTAATGAAATGATTTAAAAGCCACACAAGTATCTATAACTTGTTTTAAGCCATAAGTTTCAAAAATCTTCTTTTCTTTCTTAAACTCCATGCTCAGTCAAACTATATCACATAAATTAGGACGAAGGAAGTATTAAAAGACCATATGTCGTCAAGTGTAAGTCAAAACTTATGTTGACACTCGAATACATAAAACAAAAGGCATATATCTATACTCTATAGTCATGCTAGATGTTGAAATATCTAATATTCATCTAGGTACATACTTATAATCTTACTCCCTACATCACAATTTATATGATGCATATTGACTGTCTAAAAAAGAATTTGATATATTTTTATATTAAAAATAATTTAACTTTAAACTTTTCATTTTATCTTTAAAATTATTTTATAACCCCACAAATATCTATGATTTGTTTTATGCCACAAGTTTCAAAAGTCTTATTGTTCCTCCTTAAATTCCGTCTCTAAACAAAAAATAAAATCATACTAGAGAGGGAAAGAGTAAATTACAGGTCGAGTTTTGCCACTAAGACCAATATTTATGAAAACTGAAGCCACGGTTGAGAGGAGAACGCCACTTCCAATTTTCCTGAAACCTGGTAAAAATACAAAACCCCCAAAAAAGAAATAACAAAAAGTTAATAGAGTATCAACAACCTCTAAAGACAAAATAAAACAAAAACATAACCGGAAACAGTTAACATAGAATTAACATGTCAAATGAAGAACATCTAAGAAAGAACAAAATAAACATACTCACTCTCGCTCTGTTCTTGTCTAATTTAATATAGTTATGCCATAAATTAAGATGAGAATGTATATTTATTTCTGTAACTATAATTTAGTGATTAGTGCATATAAAAACTTGTACTCTCGCATTCCAGTTTATAGAAATTTGTGGTTATAAACATGATATTAACATACACATACATACGTTTATAACATTTGTGTGTATATCTATAAGAACTTCTCATAACATTTATGTGTCTAATAACATTTGTATGTCTAGCCGAGTTTGTAAGTAAGCTAATTATTTTAAAATTTAGAAAATTAGCCTTTCTTTAAGGGATTAAAACGGAAATATGATATATAAGGTGAAAAAAAAAAGAGGGGACTTAGATATATCACCTTTATAAGTTTCCCATGGGTAAATGAGACCATCTTTGTTAATATCAAAGAACATAACATGCTTTTCCAAAGCGGTTGGTTCTTTCTTCTCAATTCCTGCATGATTTTCAAGAACCACAAAGTCACTCACACAAACAGAAATTAAACTACAAACAAAAAATTAATTAGAAGAAGATATAAAGCAAAAACATAAAAAATAAAATTGCATACCCCACTCTTCATCAGTACTACTGGAGGAAGAAGCCATGTGAAATCTTGTTACACACAAGTAGAGAACGAATTAAGTTTCAATTTTACTTTCTAATATCAGAATATAAGTAGAAGATTTAAAGCATTTGATTTGATGTATAGAATCAGAGAATAAGGTGAGTTGCAGTTATGCTTTTTCACTCTTTTTTCTTTTTCTTTGTGTGCTGTGAGATTCCCAAGGCATATGTCTAATATATATATATAGTTGCTTGTATAGGTGGCAGCCTGAGGAGTTATGAAGTTTGATGAGTGTTCTCACACAACAAACACTATGTTACCCCTGATTGGATATAGAAGTCTTTAAATATGCAAAACGTCTTACTATACTAAAAATATATAAAGCTTGATTTTGCTCGCGTGCCTTTAAAATAAAATAAAACATTCTCATAGAAAACACTTCCTTTTAAATAATTTTTATGTGGCGCAAATTCAAATTAGTCTAGATCTTAAAATAAGTTATAGGACAGCTCTTTCGCCACGATTCTAGGGTGACAAGCCTTTGAAAAAAAGATGTGCATGATACTTTAGGTAAATTACATGTTGAAAAACTAATTATTTAGAAGAAAAATGTGTAGTGCTATGGAAGTTAAAGCACAAAGTCACATAGTACGTGTACTTTTGGACTCTATAATGATATAGCCCCAAAAATCTGTAAAATCTATTAGATTAAGGCCTCATTTGTTTGCACTTAATGGAGGTCTGAATCTGATTGGTTCAGACTTTACACCATTAAGTGCATTTGTTTTTTCCTTTTCAAAATCACTTAATGCATCTGAATGTGTCTGATCGAAACAGATCCATAATCAAGTCTGAAAAGTATTCGGACACAAAGTGCTTTCTCTATTCTCGCTCTTTCCTCTTTTACATAGTATATCAATTCAACAAAACTCCCAAAGAAGCAAGACTGCAACTATCAACGAGGCAAAAACATAATTTCCTTCTTCAGTAAAAAATTAAGTTCTTTACTTTATTCCTTCTTTTATTCATTTTTATTTGTAAACAAAGGCCTTTTTTTCTCTTTCATGTTTTCTATTTTCGAACTTCATAAATCCAATCTTTTCACTTTCAAAGTTCACTTTGATTATCATATGGTTTAGCATCACAATATTTCCAGGCACTAGAAGTCAAAAGGACATGGGTATTGTGGGATGGGAATTTCCGTCCTAATTCAATTCTTGAATGTTAATTTCAGTTTAATTGGAACCTGTCTGTAGCTTTTGAGATTTTCTCCAATATTTATTGATATTATTTTGTTATTTGAATATTTAACAAATTAAGATTTTATGTTGTTAAATTAATATTTTTCGTACATTTTCTTGTTATAATATTTAATTACTATTTCATTGAATTGTATGTTTATTATGTTTAAATAATAAATTATATACATTCAGATGTTGAAAAAACAAACAGTCTCATTCACTCAATGTTCAGATGTATAGATAAAATCTTAATCATTCAGATGTGCATTCAGATTCAGACATCTTAATCTGAATGAAAACAAATGCCCCTAAAGCGGTAATGTGTGTCATGAGCATAGATTGCGACACTAAGCCTAAGTGCAAGTTAAGGTTCTTATGTACCTTCCCCTAACACGATTTTTATACTACATAGCATGTTCAACAAAGTTCACAACAAAAATTGACCCTAACTTTTTTTTTTTTTTTTTTTATAAATTTTAGCAAGTACATTGTATATAATTCATGTATTATTAGTAATCGTATATTATACTGACTATATATTGATTGAGCATCGACAACTATTACAGACCGTTACGGCTGAAAAAAGGTCAGCTAACTGAAAATGTTAGGATATCTTTCTAGTATTGAAGCTACACCCTAATAGATGCTAACTTTTTTAACCAAAAAAATTGCTACTTTACCTTGTACAACTTAGCTTAATTTCCTTTTTCAAAGCAAGAAAAGCAATTAAAATAAAATTTGTGTACAGTATCATTTAGAAATGTGAAAAAGATCAAAACCTTATCCTTCAGCAACGGATCTATACCAATCTCTAAACCGTTTCCCACCGCATAAAGAAATCTAATGATTAGGGAGAGATTAGCCCTTTTTCAATAGTTTTAGTCATTAGTTTTTTTATTGAATACATTTTTTTTATTGTTTTTTATATTTTAATGTAAGTTAGATAGCATTCCGCTCTTAACCAGAGATTTTGAGTGAGTCTTGGGAATAAAAAGAATTCAGATGACGCTTCCCTCTTTTATGGTTCTTACGTGGCGGAAATAAGGATTAGTCGAGATCCCAAAACAAGTATCAACACCGATTGAAAAATTAAAAAATCATAAAATTAATGAACTTCAATTTACGGATGCTTCAAGTACCTTTTTTTTTTTTTTTTTTGGGTGGCTTCAAAGAGTTGATAGTAGTTTACAAGAAGTAGAAGCAACGAGGGGATGTTATAGCGTGGAGGTTAAACCATGATTCTCGTGAAAGGGAAAAACAAAGATTGTTTGCTTTAAGAGTAGATTAGGCATATGGAAAACAAAACAAAAAGAATAAATTAGGTGTGTGTTGGCTACCTTTAAGGCTTTTGGCTTTAGCTTTACTCGAAACTTCAGAGTGACAATATGAAAGGAAAAGAAAGGATGTTAGGGTGTCATATGAGTTTTGAATTATAATTTTTCTTTGTTTGCTGAATTTAATTATTTCTAAATTTAAAAGTTTTTTTTTTTGGAGTGAATAAAATAGCAAAGTGTCATATAAATTGAAGCAGAAGGAATAACATCTATGAGGCCTATTAACTAACTATGTAACATCAACTTTAAACGAGCAATTGTGGCTTTCCAACAAGCATAGTTTAAGCTCGTCTCTCACCAAGTGACAAAGTCAAAATTTTCACCCGGAAAACACACACACACACAAGCTAAAGGAATTCAACATATCATATACATGCATATACAATACATATGTAGTTATACCGCACATAGTACAATATCTTTGAAAACAAATTCTTCTATACTCAAATAAGATACGGATATAGCTAGACATCACTTACCTCTAACCTCTTCAACTAGCTCAAATCCTTGATTAAACACCTTTCTACAATGGGACAATTTCCAAACCTAGCAAAAACAATCATAAATAGGATAATCCATCAATAATTTGGCCTTAAAGTGCTTAGGAGGGCCTTAGAAATAAGCTCCAAGCCCACCGACGGTCAAACTCACTTAGTGTGTAATGACCTTGCTATTAATTCCATTAAGTATAATTAAGTGTTGTTGTGGAGGTTCGAAATCAGATCTCGGCTAAAGAAAGAGGAGCAACTATTTTTGATACGGCTAGAATAAAAGAATGATTAATGAGCTGGGAGGGCCACGATTTGGCCACGTCATCTAATAGTTGGTTATAAAGGACAAGACAGGAGAGAGAAAATCATTATTGAACAGGTCATATTCCTCCTCCTCCTTCTTCTTCCTCACGATTTCTTCTCCTTCTTTCATTTCTCTTTCTCTTTCTAAATCTAACTCTCTCTTTTCTTCTTCTTCACAGATCATTGATGACTATGGTGGACTCCCATATTACTTAGTATTATCTTATTAAGCATTTGATTTCCTTATATTTGAATTCCATTTCAGTTATATAAAATATAAAATTGCCCCAAAATTCTTTCAATTTCGCATTATTAGTTGTATTTAGCTTAAATCCATATCTGGATCATCACAATTGGTATCAAAGCCGTCGATTCTATAGCTTGTGGGTCGAGAATGATGGAAGGAACACGTTTACAGACTTTAGATGCTAAGCTAACTCAACATGAGGAGGTCCTATCAGAGTTGACTAAAGGTCAACAATCCCTTCATCAAACACGGAGAGGAATTCAAGGCACCTTGAGTTGCTATTGGAATGATTAACAACCTTGAAGAGACCACAACAAAGGGCCCAAGGCGATGGGATTTTGCCCAATCCAACTCAGGAAGCAAGAGTGGTTAGACCTCAAGTTGCAATTCAAACCCCTCCTCCTAAGTGGGAATTGCCTAGTTTTGAAGGTTAGGAGCCTAAGGTGTGGATTAGGAAGTGTGAGGGGTATTTCAATCTCTATAGGACTCAGGAAAATTCCAAGGTAGAAGCTGCTTCCCTTTACCTGAATGGAATAGCTGAAACCTGGTAACATTCATTGATATTGAGTAAGGGGGAGATCTCTTGGACTGAGTTAAAAAAGGAACTAGTCATTAGGTTCAGTGATGAAGTGTTTGAGGATGTTGTGGAGGAGTTCAACAAACTGAGTCAAGTTGGATCTTTTGATGAGTTTTTGGTACAGTTTGAAGATAAAAAGGCTCATATGTTGGTTAGAAATCCCACTTAGATGAATCTCATTTTTTGTCTAGTTTCATAGGGGCCTTGAAAGAAGATATTAAGGTAGGAGTTAAGTTGCATCAGCCAACAACTCTTAGGCTAGCTATAGAACAAGCTAAACTGCAGGAAAGAGCTATTGAAGTAGCTAAAAAGAAATCCAAAGCTACTGCTAAACTATTTGCTAAGCCTAGTGGTTCTACTACTGTTAAGGGTGGTCCTTTATCTAGTGCACCTAGATCCAATGGATTTATGCTTACTCCTGAGGTGTATGAGTATAGGAAGAGTAACCACTTATGCTTTAGATATGGTGAAAAATATGGCCCTGGGCATCAATATAAGAAGCAACAGTTAAACTGCATGATTGGTGAACAAATCCCTGCCCCAGAGATTACTGATTTAGAAGGAGAACAATCTGGTGTTGATTTGGTTACTAAAGGGGAACTAGAGTTAGAAATTATGGAGGCTGTATGTCTGAATGTTTTGACTGGGGATAATCAAGGAGTAAATACTATACAAGTAAGAGGCATTGTGAAAAATAGAAAACTGACAGTACTAATTAATTCAAGTGCTACTCACAGTTTTATTGACGTGAACACTATCAAGGAAACTGGTTATCATTCTAGCAATTGCCCACCTGTAAGGGTGACTGTAGCAGATGGAAACTATGTCATGACAACTTCTCAATGCAAAGAATTCTCCTGGAAGATACAAGGGAGGCCATTTATTGAGAAATTACTTATTATTCCTTTGGGTGGTTGTGATCTTGTTTTGGGCAATGATTGGATGAAGAAGCACAATCCCACAAAGTTTGATCATGAGAGAAACTGCATCACTATTGGTAGGAAGGGCAACAAGTTAGTGTCACATGGAATATTTGAAGAGAGTAAGCTCAGTATGATTTCTAATAGAACCATGGGCAAGATGTTAAAGACAGGTCAGGATCTCATAGCTCACCTGTTTATGATGAGCTTGCTGGTGCAGGATGATCAAGAACATATAGATGAAACAATATAGGAGGTGGTAAAGTCCTATCATGATGTGTTTTCTGAGCTTAAAACATTGCCCCCCACTAGAGCACTAGACCACTCAATACCATTAAAACCTGGAGCCTTACCTATTAGTTTGAGATCTTATAGGTACAACTATTATCAAAAGGATGAGTTAGAAAGACAAGTTAAAGAAATGCTTACCAATGGAATCATTCAACAAAGTCAATCTCCCTTTTCCTCACCAGCTTTGCTAGTCAAGAAGAAATATGGTACATGGAGGTTCTGTGTGGACTATAGGGGTTTAAATGACGTTACCATTAAGGATAAGTATCTTATTCCTATTGTGGATGACTTATTAGATGAACTATATGGGGCTGTGATATTTTTAAAGGTGGATTTGAGAGCTGGTTATCACCAGATTAGAATGAAGGTAGAAGATGTGCACAAAACTGCATTCAAGACAGACATGGGGCATTATGAGTTTAAGGTCATGCCATTTGGCTTGACCAATGATCCAGCAACCTTCCAAGCACTGATGAATCAGGTTTTCCAACCCTATCTCAGAAAATTTATATTGGTATTCTTTGATGATATTCTAGTTTACAGTCTCTCCTTAGAAGATCATGTGAAGCATTTTATTACTATGTTTGACACCCTCAGACAACATTCATTATTTGCAAAACAATCTAAATGCTCTTTTGGCCAACCCAAAATTAAGTACTTAGGCCATGTAATTACTGCAGAAGGAGTATCCACTGACCCATCCAAAATACAGACCATGGTTGATTGGCCTAGGCCAACAACATTAAGAGCTCTCAGAGGATTCTTGGTGTTAACATGTTAGTATAGAAAGCATGTTTCAAACTATGAGGCTATATGCAGGCCCTTTACTGATTTACTTAAGAAAGATTCATTCAGGTGGAACCATGAAGCTGAATTAGCTTTCATTGCCCTGAAAAGAGCAATGTACACCACTCCTGTTCTAAGTTTGCCAAATTATTCAAAGGAGTTTGTGGTAGAAACCGATGCTAGTCATGGAGGAATTGGTGCAGTTTTAATGCAGGATGGAAGGCTAATTGCATGTCTTAGTAAAGTACTAGCACAGAAACATAGAGACAAATCTATATATGAGAAAGAGTATATGGCACTTCTGAATGCAGTAGAAAAATGGAGACTATTTGCAGTTTAAGCATTTTGTGGTCAGGACTGATCACCATAGTTTGAAGTTCTTGTTAGATCAAAAGGTAACTTCTGTAATCCAGCAGAAGGGTATGACTAAGCTTTTGGGGTTAGACTATGAAGTTCAACATAAGAAAAGGGCTGAGAATAGAGTTGCTGATGCACTCTCAAGGCAACATAAAATTGATTCCACTATTGATCATTACAAGGGATAGCTGATGGCTATTAGCATCTTTGTTCCCTCTTGGAGGGTTGAGATCAGCTCCAGCTATGAACGGGATGCTCAAGCTATAGAAATCATCTCTCAAGTATCAGTGGATTTACATGGTCCTAGCATATGGCATTTTTTATCTGGTGTTCGCAGAAGAAAGGGTAAGCTGTGTATTGGTGCTAATGGTGGTCTCAGGAACCAATTAATAACCACTTTCCATGAATCTCCTATGGAGGGTCACTCTGGTCAGCTTGGTACACTTAAAAGATTGGCTCAATTGTTTTATTGGCCTGGGATGAAACAAATGGTGATTGCATTTGTCTACGTAACATTTGCCTTAGAAGCAAAGAAGAGAATATAGCCTATCCAAGATTGCTGCAACCTCTCCCTATTCCTAATCAGGCTTGGAGTCATATTAGTATGGATTTTATTGAAGGACTACCTAAGTCAAGAAACAAGGATGTGATCTTGGTAGTAGTGGATAGAATGACCAAGTATGCACACTTCATTGCTCTTACACACCCTTATACTGCCTCAACTGTTGCTAATCTATTTTGGAAAATGGCGCATAGCCTACATGGTACACCTGAGTCCATTGTTACTGATAGAGACATAATATTTCTCAGTAATTTATGGCAAGCATTATTCCAGATGTTAGGTACTCAGCTACATTACAGCACTGCATACCACCCTTAGAGTGATGGTCAAACTGAGAGGGTGAACAAGTGTCTAGAAAACTAGCTTAGGTGTATGACTGCTAGTAGGCCAAGTCATTGGAAGCATTGGCTTCAGGCTGCTGAATGGTGGTACAACACTAACTTCCATACTAGTTTGCAGTGCACACCTTTTGAAGCTTTGTATGGATACTCACCTCCTCAACTATCCTTAGGTCCACTACTTGAAATTATGGTGCCAGCAGCTGAGGATACTATCATGAGACGGCAACAAACGCAACAACTTCTAAAGGATAATTTGAACAAAGCTCAAGAGCGTATGAAGTACTATGCTGATATACGAACTGATAGAGAGTTTTAGGTGGGGGACATGGTTTACTTGAAGTTACAACCCTATAGACAGTCTTCCATTACTCTAAGAAGAAACCTGAAGCTCAGCTCTAAGAACTATAGTCCATATAAGGTACTAGCCAGGATGGGTAATGTTGCTTATCGACTAGAGCTACCTCAAGAGAGTAAGGTTCATCCTATTTTCTGTGTATCCTTGCTCAAGAAGAAGGTTGTTGATCGAGTGGTGGTTCAGACCTTACTTCCTAACACTGGTGAAGATGGTCAGTTCTTGGTAAAACCTTTTGCAATCTTGCAAAGACAAATGATCAAAAGAAACAATGTTGCAGTGGCTAGAATTTTGGTACAATGGTTTAACTTGCCTCCTGACGATGCTGCATGGGAGGATTACCAATTTATCAAGGCCAAGTTCCCAGATTTTGACAATTAATCCTTAAGGGCAAGGATTGTTTCCAAGCAGTGGGGATTGTAATGACCTTGCTATTAATCCCATTAAGTATAACTAAGTGTTGCCGTGGAGGTTCGAAATCAGATCTCGGCTAAAGAAAGAGGAGCGACTATTTTTTATCTATCGGCTAGAATAAAAGAATGATTAATGAGCTGGGAGAGCCATGATTTGGCCACGACATCTAATAGTTAGTTATAATGGACAAGACAGAGAGAGAAATTCATTATTGAACAGGTCATTTTCCTCCTTCTTCTTCTTCTTCCTCATGATTTCTTCTCCTTCTTTCATAGCTCTTTCTCTTTCTAAATCTAACTCTCTCCTTATTGATGACTATGGTGGACTCCCAAATTACTTAGTATTATCTTATTAAGCATTTGATTTCCTTGTATTTGAATTCCATTTCAGTTATATAAAACGAAAATTGCCCCAAAATTCTTTCAATTTCGCATTATTAGTTGTATTTATCTTAAATCCATATCTGGATCATCACATAGTGGAATAGACTTAGGTTCAATCTCTTCTTAATCTCCTTATATGTGTAGAATCAACATTCTAACTACCCATAAATTACTCCCTACCTGTGCTAGTGAGAAGCAACACGTACCTGAAAGAATAGTTGAAGTACGTGCAAATTGACTTGGACACTACCGTCATCCAAACAATTACCCATAAAAATTCATTCCATGAAGAAATTCCTAATTCCATTCTGCTTTTTGATAATTGTTGTATCCGGACCAACTTGCGCACCTTGACTAATTTCAAGAATATCAGCTATCTCACGAATAGCTCTACTGAGAAGAAATCGCCTAGCATTTTTGCCTCCACTAGGATTTGAACCGGTGACCTCATGGTTCTAAATCCACTTTATTGACTACTGGGCCACACCCTTGAATGCAAGTCCTAATTCCATTATTGCAACTCAAAAAGATTTAAGGAAAAAAATCTTAAGGAACCAAGTGCAAGATTGTTCTTGAACAGATTTTCTGGAAAATTGACCGATGTCGCCAACAGGGTCGAACAAGAACACAGAAATATAGGAAGGAGAGGAAAAGCACATTATATTCAACATCAATCCACGATTACAACCCCTAATTTCCTAGTTATACAGAGAAACTCCAACTATGGTAGTTACAAAATAGTCCCTAATTTTCATATATAACAAGTTGGCATTATTCAGTAGAGTTCGAAAAGTAACAGCAATCCCTTCCATAATAAGCAGTCATCTTTCTCAAATAAAACTATACACATATTTATAGATATATTAGGACGACTTTGCTACTATCTGAGCAATAAGGTTATATACATTTTCATCTTCAGTGTTCTTCTCCAATTACAAAATACAACACCTCAAAACCAAGCCTCTTTGTTCCACCCGATTCTCTTCATTGCCTGCCAAAAGAAACACCATATTTCACTCAAGACAGAGATCTCTATGAGTGTTTTTTCACCCAGTTTCTCACTTCACAAGCTTTTGTATATGAGTTCTTTTGACATATTCTTTTAGTATTTTTGTCAATCACAATTAAGATTCTTTATAAGAAAATTCATTTTATTCATAGAATATGAGTTGCTTTTTTCCACGTGTTATCGAAGGGGAAAGCTTCTTCAACTTTAATCCTTAGGAGACACCATAAGATAAAAGCTCTCAATTATTCAACGATTAGTTTCATGCTTTAAAGATCTCTACCTTTTGCTTAGGAAATGACATTTTAAAACTATTGTTCCCTTCATGATATTGAAGATTTTTTACAATGGACAAGGAAGTTATAGGTTGTGCACATCAAAATTCTCCGAATAAGTATCATGATGTCATTACGGAATCTGAAGTTTCCATAGATATGATATATAGAAATATCTCACAAATGTGTAATGAATATTTGAAGAATAAACAAGCACAATGGAGAACCGAAATGTAGAAAGGAGTTTTACCAAATTGTCAAGATGTAACTAAGGAGTCTGAAGCTTTCACAGATATGGTGTATACAAATATCTCACAAATGCAAAATGAATATTTAAGAAACGAACAAGTACGACGGATAACCGAAATATATAAGGAAACTTTACCAGATCATTCATGAAAGGAATGACTAAATATATTATGTATATACAAGAATTTCTTTTGGCATTATTCACATTTTAGGAGCACTGAGCAAATAACAGCTTATTTTATGTTTAAAAAAAATAAAAAAAATCTCTAACAATTTTCAACAGGCTATTTCGATGACAACATTCTTAATCGGGTTGCTTATGTTGAGAAAAATTTACACTAACATTTAAGATTTCAAATAATTTAAGGAGAAATAAACAAATAAAAAAAATATGTGTGTGCGCGTGCATAGTGAAAATCTTATGAGAAAATGTTAGACCATGCCCTGAAAACATTTAGACAACAGTCTAATGTTTTGTCAACATTAGACAATATTCTAATGTTTTGTTTGTAAGGCTGAGCAATATTTGAGCAAACATTAGGCCAGAGTCTAACATTGCCCGGAAGGGTAATTTTACAAAGAGAAACATTTGCATAACTTTTAAAAATAAATAATCGGGGACATTTGGATAAATCAGTCCTCGACATAGGGCTATGGGCTAAGCGCCTCTTGGGAACCAATCCTCTTTTGGAAATGATAAACGCTCTCTGGTCATGAATGTTAGAAGAGGAGATAAGGAGTGTAGATATGGCAAACAGAGGCGGATCCAGGATTTTAAGGTTATGGGTTCCAAAAAAAAAAAAAAAAAAAATTACAACAACAACATACCTAGTGTAGTCCCACCAGTAAATCATGACATTCCGAAAAAAGAAAGGAGAGAAGTAACCAAGCCCAATTCTCTGATTAAGCAGCTTAATAAATGGCCAATTTACTGTTTTAATTTGCTGGGTCTGTGTTCTTTGTTTGATGGCTATTGATTTTTAGAAGCAAAAGAAAGCAAATTGAATTTTTTTTTTTTAAAAAAGCGTCCAGCGGGAATCAATCCCGCAACCATCTGGGCAAAATCCCCCTTGGCAGTCCGTCCTTTGCCATGGAACCATCATGGTTATGGGTTCCACACTGAAAATACTTATACTCTACTATATTTTACAATATAAAAATAGGACTTACGGTAGCGGGTGTGGGTTCTCGAGAACCCACACCCGCTACTGTAGATCCGCCCCTGATGGCAAACATATTTCAAACTTCTTATTTAGCTGATTCAGAATAAACAATAGAAAAACTCAAGCTAAATTGAAATAATTGATAGCTCAACTTCAACATGCAGAACTAGTTTTCGATTTTGAGGAGACATCATTTCCTTCTTTAATTGCAATAATATATCTTCCATTGTGTATTGGCGCTTCCAATCTGCTAGCATGGGGAAGAGACTTGGCTCGACCTGATAATGTTCTCAGGTCGAGGTTAAGCTTATTTTCTAACTGTCCAAGTCTTTAAAAGTTGATTAGACAGTGGGACCTACGACGCCGGTTTCTTGGTTTACACAACTCATGTTTATTCTTGTTTGGAACCTCACACTAGGTGAGTGATCTAGTTACTCCTTTCCGCAGAAAAGTTTTAACTGATAGATGCGCCCTTCATGCAGAGTATAATAAACAGTACATGTCATAACAAGCCCGAATTCTTTGGGTTTCAGTAACACCAAAGTAATTACGAGTAGCAGAAAACACAAAGCAAGCAATTCTCACATTCAATTGACAAGGTAAAAATAACCCTTGCTGGAAAGTTACATCTTCAATTTAGACACCTTAGAAGTTTCAATAAGAAAATACGTTTTTGAAAGAATTGTAAACAGCCCTCGTCACGTAGTATTAGTTAGGCCAACCATTATTAACCGAGGACTAACTTGCCTCTATTGATCAAATTTCATTTTATTCAATGAATATCAACAACAATTCTTGTCCTCAATGATTATAACATCGATAAAAGGTTTCGAGAAAGTTGTTCCTTTTCAACTATCTCCCCTCCCATGCCTTCAATTCTCACCCAAAGAACACTTTTTTCTAGTTGTTAAACGCGCGCTTAAGCCTTGAAGTGAGGCACAAAACATATTGTGCGTGCCTCACTTTATGGGTGCTTCAAAGATCATCATCAAGGCTCTAACGCATACTCAACACTAAACAATTGATATTTTCTTTATCGTTTTTTTTTTTTCATATTCTTTGTCCATATACTATCTGTTACTCATGCTTCTGAATATTAATCTTGGACTACACATGCATTTTTGTATTTTATTTCTCCCTTTGCACCTTTTCATTAAGGCCCTTGCTTTATATTCGTGCGCTTAAAGCCCCAAAGGACTTTGGAGCTTTTTTGCGCTTTTCGCTTTTGATAATACTGAATGTATTCAACATGGTGGTTGAAAGTCAAGGTGACTATAAGTGCATCAGTGACCATTCAGGGCAGAGCTGAGATCTCCCTTTTTCTTCTCTATGCTTTTTAATTCTTTATCTTTCAACCTATTTTTTTGTTTTTGGTTTCTAGAAGCAACTGAACTTTAGGACCTGTTGCTAATCTCATTAACTCAATTGAGAAACTCCAATATGCTATTTTTGTGGTATAAATTTTCGGAAACAAAACACCAGCTTTGATCTCTTATATTGCTCATTTAGCCCGACAGGTCCTACAGTAATAAATCTGTTTCTAGCAGGACTAGAAAACAGATCATTTCCCTTTACATTTCAACCACATCAATGCTTTTGATGTTGACCTTATTTCATCAATAAATCATAGAGAAAATTCAGACTTGTCTCGTGAACTAAGTTAAGTCTCAAAAGCAGCTTATGCACGTTCACGAAGAGATGCAACAACCATTAAAAGCCTAACCATGAAAGTTATGGGAACCAAAGAAATGATTAAAAGATCTCTTGATGCAAAAGGAAGTTTCCTTGGTAGTTTTGTTCCAATATTATGTCAATTGTTAAGCTACAAACTTCTTGTCAATCAATTTTCCTATAGTAAATCTTCAAATACTTTGGCCCTCCAAAATGTGTACTTCGATAGCTTCTTCAATAAATATTGTCTACTAAGCTTGGAAGCAGCTAGTAAGTTTTGTCAGCTCTACGAATGCTTTGTTGATCTTGGTATTGGCAGTAATTTTAAACGAGTCATTTTCAATGTTGTGATGGAAGTGTGCCTCAGAAAAATTCAGCTCTTTAGATGCAGTCATACTTCTTAACTTTGCCTCCGAGGTACTTGGTGGCAAAGCAATTCTATGTCTCCAATTAACTACTGTTTTATAACCTGTTTGGCCAAATAGGCTATTAATCTTCTATCAGCATACCTTAGTGTTACTTTTACATTAACCCAACTAAAGGAGTTGGTGACTAAAATATCAAAGCCCACCACAAGTTAAAAGTATGATACGATAGTCAACAAGGATATTTGAAGATTAGCCAAGAACTAAATTAAATGACACAATTCTTACTCATCTCAAGAAAAGATACAATTCTTAACATTAACAGCGGAAAGCATAAAGAGGGAATTAATACTAAAATTCAATCAACTTCAAGGAAAAATCATGGATATATCCAAGAACACAGAAAAATGGATCTACAAGCACATCTTCGGAAAAGCTGAGAAAGAAAGCCCTACGTTGGGAGGACCAATTATAGTTCCTGTCCATGATTGCATGTACACATCATCTGCATCATCCATTCCGTAGTTGACAGTTCCATCCCCAATTCCCCTTTCTCCTCTTTCAAGCTCTTCCAATAATCTGAAATTCCTCGGGACTGGAGTTCAAGGAAATATCATCAGATAAAGAGCAACACACTTATATGGTATGCAGATTGTAGTGCATTTAAAAAGGGTTTGCTTGAAAGATTGAAAAACATAAAGTTTAATGAATAACAATCATGTTAAACCTTATAGAGGAAAACAACAAACAGTTTGTAAATACAAAGGGAGAAGAATAAGGAATAGTATTGCACAAGATACCAAGGAATAGTTTTTTTTTTTTTTTTTCCCTTAACTCATACTGTTGCAGCTAGAAATTGAATGAGTAAAACAAGTTCAAATATAAGTGTTGGTAAAATTATAAGTGGTGTAACCTAAGAGTATCGTACAGGATGCCTAGGAATAGTTTTCTTTCCCTGAACTCATATCATGGTAGGTAAAAAATGAATAGCAAAATAAACTCGCTAAAGGAAGCTAAATAAAAATATATTCTAGCTGCTTGATCCAAAATGCTATTTTTTTCTTTGATGATTTAAGATTGTTCGAAATAATAGCTTTTATATACCAAAAACCACAAAACTTCCAAAATTAAGTAGAAACTCTTGGTTAACAAGTGATGTTTTCCTCAAAATGCAGACTTCAGAACCTCCCAACAACTGAGGGTCATCTTAGATCATTAGATCCCCAAATGTATGAGAGGAAGCAACTAAATTTTCACAAAGTTATTTTTTAACGTGCAAGTTATATAGAGGAGATAAATGTGTTCAATTTCATTCAAGAACTTAATGGTATTCAATTGCATGTAGCACTGAACTTGAAAACAAATGCCATCTCAATTTCGGACGAAATAACAAAAGTATCCAGAGAGTTCACTATTTTCATAATTCTCTTCTAACTTAATAAAGGAGGAAAAAACAGATTCAATCAGGTTTAAATCAATAATCATGGACATGCAAGTATGGTTGTTTCTTACAAGTGAAAATATAAACGGGTTAAGTATCTAGCACACTTTACAAAAAGCTAAAAACTTAGACCTAGATAAGATGCTAGAAAGCACCCAAGGGTATGGCCTAGTGGTCAATAAAGTGAATTGAGAACCATAAAGACAAAAACACTAGGTGATTTCTTCCCTCTGTCGCAGCCTTGGTGGACGGAGTTACCTGATACCTGTTGCTGGTCGGAGGTGCAAGGTATCCCATGGAATTAGTCGAGGTGCGTGCATGCTGGCCCGGACACCACGGTTATTAAAAAAAAATGATGCTAGAAACTTATACCGCTCTATAAATGAAATCCTTAAGTTTAGCTTCATCCTACTTGGAAATGTACCATTATGTTTTCTTAAGGCAATTGTCTGCAGAACATAATCATGAATTACTAAGTATTGGAGTTGTGATCAGCTCAAATCATTTTGCCTGCTCTTAAGGATGCGGATCAGTTAGTATTTACATTGAGTCACATGAAGCTCCGCATTCCTTCCTACCCCAAGGGTTAGCTCAATGGGCAAAGGTTGAGGGACTTGTGTCTTAGGTCACAAGTTCGAACCCTGTCTCAAGCAAACTAATAGCCTGTTTGTCCAAGTTTCTAGAAAGCCAAAAGTGCTTATATTTTAAAAATGAGTGCTTTTGAGTAGTGGCAGAAGTTGTTTTTCAGAAGCTAAAAAAAATTTTTTTTTTCCCTAAAAGCACTTTTGAAACATTGGTCAAGCACAAAGTACTGCTCTAATATTGGCAAAAGTGATTTTCAAAATGATTATCCAAACACAAATTGCTACTCTCCAAAAATACCTTTTCGATAAGCACTTCTAATAAAAAGCAATTTAAAAATAAGCAGATTTTGGAAAACTCGAACAAACAGTAAATGTTATAAGTCTAGTATAAAGTGAAGAAAGCTAGATGGATGGACCCATCATCCCTAAGTTTCGAAGGTTGCGGTTGGTTCAAGGAAGTGGCTCTAGACAAATTTCTCGATCACCATCAAAAAAATCTGCATTCCCTCCTTTGACTCTCCCTCCAGTTGCACACACCCAACAGAACTATCCTAAAGAAAAAAAAAACCCTGAAAATGTACTAAAACTTTCAACAACCTTCTAACTAGAAATTACCTTCTCCTGTCCCTTACTTTTCTTTGCACCATATATCTCACATACACAACTCTTTCTGTGGTTGATATTGATTTTGCTGAAACAAAATAGCAGGAACAGATGAAACGAGAACTCGAATTACAGAACAGGAGACCAAGAACTCAGGCACCCAGTGGCAGATGGAAGCAATGTAGATGGTAAAACTTACAAAGGAGCAAAAACCGATCATTCAGTAGCCGCATGAATAGTATATTATCTAGAATTCTAATCAATGAACCTTCGACCTGAGCATCAGTAAGACAATATCTTCACCTTAATTAAGTTTTCTGATAACAAAGATTTCAACTTTCCAGTAAAGGCTGACAACAAGTCCACCATGAAATACAATTTGTTTTGTTAGTGCCTCAAAAGGACAGCTCTTTAGAACCTGAAAAACAGCCTGAACAGAGTAGAATGCATATAGCTAACCTCAACTTTTATAGTGGTCAGGCAGATTGTTCTGAAGAAAGAGGACCCTAAGAAACTCAGAAGGAAATAAAATGTAGGAACCACTCATAGTTAGAGAATAACAATAAGGGATGTTTTTTTTAGGGAAGGGATTATAATTCCGAGATTAAATTCAGGATTGGCTTATCCCACGTTTGGTAGTACTTTTTATTCCAGGATTAGACCAATCAACCGAAAATCTACCAATAAAGGTATATCCACTAGATAATGGCGTTATTAATCCCGACCCCGAACATCCTCTCATCCCCCCCCCCCCACCCCCCCCCCCCCCCCCCCAAAAAAAAAAAAAAAAAAAAAAAAAGAAAGGGCAAGTTACCTATTTGGCTGGTCGGCCAAAAATAATAACATTCGCTAGCCAAATGTACAAAAATTATATACTATTATGTATAAAAATTGTATCTTTTATGTATAATATACATTTACATACAAAAAATATACATTTGCTGTCTATTATTTTAGTGGGGGCTATTTATGTCAATCTCTCATTAACGAAAAACCCAAAAAAAAAAGTGGTCCAGAATTTGCATAGGGATTAAGGGTTGCTTGATTTTTCACATTGAAACAGGAAATGTTAGCCCGATCACTAAATCTTATTCATGGCAAAACCCAACAAAGAAACCCTGGTCTCATACATCAGAAATTAAGGTATAAATAGCAAGGGAAAGACATAAACGAAAAAGAGACTTAAAACAAGAGTTCAATAAAGATTTAGTACAACTAAACAAAAAAAAAAAATCAATCTTGAAATGTAACAAAGCATAAAATGACTAGTACATTTTGAGGATTTTGAAGCTTACTCACAACCCTGGATGATCCTTCTGTGCTTATTTCTGGCAGCATTTTGAATTACAACAGCAAAGAAAGATTCTTTCTTTTTTAACTGACAAAACAAGGGGTTCCTAGAAATACAAGTTCAAACAAAAAAGAGACTGAAAACAAGAGTTCAATAAAGATTTAGTACAACTACACAAAAATATCAATCTTGAAATGTAACAAAGCATAAAATGCCCAGTATATTTTGAAGACTTTGAAGCTTACTCACAAGTCACAACCCTGGATGATCCTTCTGAGCCCATTTCTGGCAGCAGTTTTAATTATAACAGCAAAGAAAGGTCTTTTTTTTTTTTTTAATTGGCAAGGGAAATACAGAATTCTACCAAAAAAGATAAACTTTAAACAGACAAGGCAAACGAGTTCAATAAAGATTTAGTACAACTAAACAAAAATATCAAGCTTGAAATGTAACATAACATAACATAAAATTGAGTTCTATCAAGATTTAGTACAACTAAACAAAATTATCAAGCTTTAAATATAACATAACATAAAATTGAGTTCTATCAAGATTTAGTACAACTAAACAAAAACATCAAGCTTGAAATGTAACATAACATAAAATTGAGTTCTATCAGGATTTAGTACAACTAAACAAAAACATCAAGCTTGAAATGTAACATAGCATAAAATTGAGTTCTATCAGGATTTAGTACAACTAAACAAAAATATCAATCTTGAAATGTAACATAGCATAAAATTGAGTTCTATCAGGATTTAGTACAACTAAACAAAAATATCAAGCTTGAAATGTAACATAACATAAAATTGAGTTCTATCAGGATTTAGTACAACTAAACAAAAATATCAAGCTTGAAATGTAACATAACATAAAATTGAGTTCTATCAGGATTTAGTACAACTAAACAAAAATATCAATCTTGAAATGTAACAAAGCATTAAATTTTGAATAGACAAAAACAAAGGGTTACTAGAAAGCGCAAAGAAAGAGGCAAAGCTCAACTCAGAAACACTAGTCTCATACACGCAGAAATTAAGGTATAAATATCATGGGCATACAGAATTCAAACAAAAAAGATAAACTTTAAACAGACAAGGCAAAAAATTTGTACAAAGAATTAGTACAATTAACAAAGCATAAAATTTGAAGCTTACTCACAGCCCTTAATGATCCTTCTGAGTTAGGTTGCATTTTGAATTATAACAGCAAAGAAAGGTTTTTTTTTTTTTTTTTTTGTTATTTTTTATTTTTTTTAATTGACAAAACAAAAGGGTTGCTAAAAAGAGTAAAGAAAGAGGAAAATGGGAAGAATTGGACTGATTTTAGCCCAACACAACACAATCAATTTTAAATTAATCTCTAATTTAGTTCAATACTAGCCCAATTCTAATTCATTTTTTGTTTGAATTTATTGCTTGAGATTTACTTTTTTTTTTCTTTCTATGTATTCACTTTTTTGTTTCTTGTATCATGCATCTTATAGGTTTGGGGTGTGTTTAATGTGGAAGCAAATATTTTACATGAAACATAATACACTACTGGTTGACATGTCAACTTTTGCACTCATACAAAACAAGTTTACTAAAATATTTAAAAGTGCTTTTCATCACTTAATATTTTTCAGTTGTTTTTACTTAGCTAAGCCAAACTTACTTTAGTCTGTTCTTTTATATCCGGAGTTGTTCAACTTAGTTTGCACATCACTCGACCAATTTATATGCCATCGTGTCTAGATTTGAATTTAGTCTTTTCTTTTTATATCGGGTGTTGTTCAACTTGGTTTGCACATAACTCGACTAATTTATTTGTCATCATGTCTAGATTTGAATTTGGTATCTCCAGATTATCACTTTTATGTCATAACCACTTAAGCCACCGCATTGTTTAGACTCACACTTGCAAATCAAAAACATTTACCCTTTCTTTTTCTTTTAGAATTTTTATGGAGAACTACATAAATTGGGGCAATTAGTATAGTGGCCCGATTTTCTTTCAATTCCGTGCTAGATAGACAAGGCAAGAAAAACAGGGGACATATCCGTCAGGGGCACAGTGCTACTAGTCAAAGTTCTCAATGGTGCTTTACTGGGACGCCTTGCAGGCCGGGCTTTTAGAGATGAGGCTTTTGGGCGAAAACCAAGTCAATTTGGAATCACCAAACCTTGCAACCTCAAATGTGGCAAGAGCCACATATAACTGTGGCTCGTTGTCCAAGGTGCGTGCTATAACTATAGTCATGGGAAGGGGCATAGAGAACTTTGTTCCCTACCTCATCATACTTTAGGAGGAGCACCTGCGACCTGGGGCTGCATTTATAGCCGCTCATGAGCGGATCTAGGAGCGTTGAAAGTGTTCACTAGATATCATTTGGTAAAAAATTATAATGTATATATAAATTTTTTTTTTAATTTTTTATATGTATATATAGAATTTGAACCCCTAGACACAAAACTAAAGATTGACTCAGTGATTAAGGAGATTTAAAATTTATCTTGAGTTCCAAGTTCAAATCGTAAAGACTAAAATTTAATTCAACCCCCTTAATGAAATTCCTGATTTTTATGCCTTTATCGTCATACTAAATGCAGATACGTCCAATATATAATACTTTATCAATTTGTGCTTGTGATACTTGTTGGAGTTCTTGAACCTACCATTATTAGAGACGACAATATATAATACTTATTGAGTCCTTGAAACTCACCACTTCACTTCAGTATGCAGAAGCTGGTACTAATATTAAGGCTTGACTTGAGTGTTTGTTATTGATAATGCGGCTATCATTTGAGTCACCATTCTTATAATTATTGTTATTTTTTTTTTTTTTTTTTTTTTTTTTTTTTTTGGAAACTCCGAAAAACCGCGGCTATCAATGGCTTGAGTCACCATTCTTATAATTATTGTTAGTTAAAGGTGAGTCGTCCATTTTTTTTAGTGGAGGTTATCATTAGTTGTTTCAACTTCATGTTTTACGAACGTAAAGTTGTGGAAACTTGAAGAAGTCGCGAGGTTTCAACCGAGAGATTTAGCTAGAGAGAGAAATATTGAGAAAGAGAGATAAGACTTATTATGCCCTTTATAGAATGAATAGAGTCAAATATCATAACAACTTTAACTATCCAATCATAGACCCTAACTCCTTGCATTGACGCATCCCAATGGAAACTGTGTTGCAACTCAGAAGGTACACCCGCGTAGCTAATCGGCATATGCTATTCCACTTGATTAACACACGTGACATATAGTTTTGTTGCCCTCGTTCACTTTTTTTCATTTTTATTAGCATTTTAAATTTCCAAAAGCTTTGCAGGCGATGACGATACTTAGCATCGATTAAATGATGGAAACATATGTTTCGGCTTTGAAAGATACCAAAAAAAAACCAATCTAAAGACTTGAGTGAAAGGGACTTAGCATCAAAATAGTTTTTATATTTTAATAAAAACGTTAATTTTTCTGAAAAAATTTGCATTTTCATAATTCGACCGGTTTGAAAGAAGCTCTTATTAACAACAAACTTATCCAATCCCCATTGCTTTGCACCACTCTATTATTTCTCCTTTCCATTAACCAAAATAATATTCTCATATTCCACATTACAAGAATTCAAAAATAACCAACTGTAGAGTAAAGCCAAAGGTACTAATGAGATAGTATGCTATTCCTTCCATTTCTCTCGGGCATTTGATCAAACACGTAAGGAGGCTATATTTCTTCCACGTTTTACATCACCTTCATCTTTAAAAAGTGTGGCAAGAAGCATGTCTTCAAGAATTTCGGACTCCTTCTTGAAGAATCATTTCCATTATGCCGAACTATTCGAGATTCTTTTGACCTTTAAAAATGACACCATTAGCGCCGGCTCTTACTTGTTCTTTATCTTTCCTTCTTGAGTCATAACTCCAATGCTTCATTTCCACAATTTCTTGTTAGTCCGTTTTTCTTTCAATCATGCGGTCGTGCACTCCATCAATTTCTATACGCTGAACAAAGCTTTTCTTCCATGTTTTTTTTTCTCTTTGGTTTATCTTGGTTCTTTTTTCCGGTCCTAATCGCGATGCGGGGATCGATTCTTTCGATACCAATTGATGCACACGGTGCAATCGAATGTGCAGTCTGAAGTTGTGAAACTTGAAGAACCGTAATGCTAAGTCGAGGGTTTCAACCGAGAGATTTAGCTAGAGAGAAAATTGAGAAGAGATAAGAGACTTATTATACGAATGAATGAATCTAATTACGATTCTGATTGGCTTTATAGAATGAATAGAGTCAAATATCCTAACGAACAACTTTAACTATCCAATCAACACACATGCTTAACTGGGCCTTATATTTTACGTATTTTTGTATCTTTTTTGGCTAGCGGGCACCAAAAAAAAAATTAATAGATAAAAATAGTTTTTATATTTTAATAAAAATTAATTTTTAAAAATTTAATTATATTTTATCCTCTCTTACCCACCTCCAACAAAAGCTAACAATTTATTTTTCTCTTCTTCTTGTTTCTCCTTTTTCTCTTTCTTCTTCTTTCTCCTCACCACCCCCACCGCCGCCGCCGTCCCACACCATGATGCCGCCATGATTGAACATAGCCCAAAATCATGGAAGGAATTTCTACATTGTTGTTAAATCCCATTCCCCATGAATTTCCATGAAATTTAACAAATGGCAATTGGACAATTTAATGAAATTTAACAAACAACAATTTCCATTGTTGTTAAATTCCAGTCCATGATTGAACATAGCCCAGAAAGGAAGAAATTGCACAGTTTGTCCTTCAAATGGGTGTCAATCACTGAAGTCCAAAAACTCGTCGAGGACATTTATATATTTGAGTTGCATCTTATTAATTAATATGAGTTTGTTATTGCGATCTGTTTAATGTTTACAGATGTATTCACTTTCTTAATTAATTAATGTAACACCAGTTGCAAAAAAAAGGAAAGAAAAAATTGCGTTGAATGTGTGTTGCTGCTGTTGCTGCTGCACAGTTTGTCCTTCAAATGGACTTTAGGACTTTAGAAAAAATTGCGTTGAATGGCAGAAATTGCACAGTTTGTCCTCGACAAGTTTTTGGACTTTAGGAAGAAATTGCACAGTTTGTCCTTCAAATGGACTTTAGGACTTAAGAAAAAATTGCGTTGAATGGCAGAAATTGCACAGTTTGTCCCCGACAAGTTTTTGGACTTTAGGAAGAAATTGCACAGTTTGTCCTTCAAATGGAGGAAGAAAATGGGTTGAATGTGTGTGTGTTAATGGAGGAAGAAAATAGATTGATGAATTTCTTGAAATGAAGAAGAAGAAGAAGGGTTTAGTGATGAAGAAGACAAAATTAATGGTTTAATGGTTAATTAGAGGTTAATTAGTGTAAATATAATTAATAAAAAAAAAAATCAAATGAAAAAGGAAAGGAGACGTGGCGGATTTAGACGTACGTGGCACCAATGTGTGTCGGAGAGTGTGCAATCACATCAATTTTTTTAATGCCACGTCACGAAAAAAAGGTACAAAAATACGGGAAAAAATAAGGCCGTGGGGGTAATGTGTCGCCCGCAGGTTGGGTGCGTCATAATTAATCCGAGTATACGTTGGAGTTTTTTTATGTATTTTCCCTGTCACTATATATGTATATATTTTATTTTTCTTTTTTAATATTCTTATGTTATGTTAAGTTACAATTTAAATCCTCTTTGCTCGCTGTGGAATATGACTTACACTATTCGAATTTGTTATAACCAGGGGCGGACCTATATGCTGGTGGGGGTGGGGGAGGGGGGGGGGGGGCGTTAAACTCTTTATATATGTGTATATATACGCTCGGGGGTGCTACTATATATATTTGAAGAGGACCCCTCAAAAATATCTGTCGACGTGGGTCAGTTGGTGCATGCCCCTTAGCTCTTTGTGCATAAGCGCGCGACCCAAGTTCGAGTCCAGACTACAACATTTTTTTAAGATGACAGTTAAAAAAAAGAAATAAAAATTGTTGCTAGCACGTTTCAAACAAGGTACCTAACATGTATAACTTGACACCAAATCACCAGGCCAGCGAGCGAGTTCTAAACAATTATGCCATTTCATTTGTATATTTTTTTACATCGATTCTATGGGTGTTCACAAAATTTTCAAATGATGTAATGTTGCAGAAAATTGTGATTAAAGACGGACCCAGGATTTAAAATCGATGCTTAGACTAACGCGCATCTTCCTTTGATGGTGCCCTCATCGTCTTAAAATCTTGGGTCTGCGTCTGATTGTAACGACATCTTCTATATTTTGTTTGTGGTATTTCACCTATTTTACCAATTAATTATGATTGCGAAGCTGCATTTGAATTATGAAGTAATAGGAATTATTATTGATTTAGTTAGTGAGGTAGAAACTCGATGTATTTGGATTCGCTAACTTTATTGCGGTGATAGTTGAACTAATTAGATGGACTGATCCAAAATAAAAGCTAAGATTTAAACCTGAAATTATAGTTGTGTAACTGCCCTAATGATTACCAAACATAAACAATGGACCGAAAAAGAAAAAAAATCACAAAGATTGGACATTGTATCTTTTCTCCTTTTGCAAATCTGTCAGAATGATAATGATACAATAATGATACAGTTTGTCGTCTTGTTGAAGCCCTTTGACCATCCAACATTTATGAAGAACATTGGACTTTTTTTTTTTTTTTTTCCCTCTCTATAGATCTATTCACAAAAATCCTAAACAAAAAGGATTATTATTTTAGTTTGAAAGAAGGGATTCTTTGTTAAGAGTTGATGAATTAAGCCTATTAACTAATCTATCAAGTGCTTCTTTCATCCACCATTGTTGACAAGCTTCACTTGCTTCCTCCACACTCATCTGCACAAATACAATTAAATAAAATTTTAGTTTACTTCCACTAAAAAACAAGAATTTGCTACAAATTCTCATCTCTACTCTATCGCTAAATAGCTCTTAGCTAACGACTATTTTTTATACTGTTAATCCGTCGTTAAATAAGATTAGCGACTATTTTTATTGTAACAGATCAATCTCTAGCTACTTAAATTAAATCTTAATTTTTTTTATGACAAGTTCCCTTTTTCTTTTTTTCTTATTTCTTTTTTCGGTTTCAAAATATGTAAGTACTTACCCATGCTCTTTTCCTGAGATTTTGTTCAGGCCAAAGAGAAAGTTGTTCAGTAACAAGCAATGGAAACATGTAACCTTCATGATAGATGCTTTGACTCTTGCTCTTGAATCTCCATTTTCCTAATTCACACTGTAAAACAAAAAGAAAAAAGCACACTCTTTGTTAATTAAAATCTCCAACAAAAACAATTATATGCATTTGATAACTAATACTTCATCCCTCTCACTTTATGTGATAACTCTTTTTCTACTCGTCCAATAAAAACTTAAAAAATAATTTAACTTAAACTACTCAATTTATTCCTAAAAACACAAATGTTAGGACACGTTGACCATAAGATTAAAAAATACTACCTCATCCTTCATAATTTAAAATGTCATATTTCATAATTTAACTTCGTGCTAGATTAAACAAGCGCACATATTGAAATCTTTGGTCAATTGAACATCACCACATAAATTGAGACCAAAAACCTGATTAATTATTGCAACTTGAATAAAGATAAAAATATTATTTATACAGACCTGAACAATGCCAAGAACACCAGCTTCTTCAAGAGATTCACGAGAAGCTGCTTCTTCTACAGATTCATCAATTTCCCATCCTCCCTACAAATTCACATTTATGTTAATTGTAATTAAGAGGAAAAAAATATGAAATATAATATTAATGATTATATATATGTACCTTGGGAAACATCATTGTATGACCCTTTTGTGAACTAACTACAAGGACCTCTAATTCCCCATTTCTTGTAAATCTATATGGAATACATCTGCAAAATATAAAAATTTACATAATTATTAATTTTGTCTTCCTTTTTTTTTCTTTCTTTCTTTTTTGGAACATAAAACAATTAAAAGAAAAAGAAAAAACAAACCATACCCAACAACAAGGCGACGACCTTTGTTGTACCTCTGCAATTGTCTTCCTGTACGAGAAACCATACAAACCATTTTTTTTTTCCTTTTTCAATTTAGACAAACCTTTCAAAAGGGAATATAAGAGCCAATAAAATTTTATTATGAAGAATTGAAAAGGCTAAATGAAAAGATGAGTGATAATGTGAGAAAATGATGAGATTGGGTTAAGAGAAAATGATAGGACAAGAATGTAAGAGAGAAAATTTTCTAAGGTGCTTTAAATAGAGAACATATGCTTAAACCCCCACCCACCACAACTTGTTCAACCCCTCCACCCCCACTCATGAAAAAATATAATACTAGTAGCAGTAATAGTAATTTATGAGTTTACTTTCATTATTATATTGCTAATGATGTTGCTTGAAACTATCTTCGTATTCGTTTTAGATTCTTCAAAAATAAGTATTTCAGTTTATTTGTATTACTTTTCTTTTTATATTAGTCCTTTAAATATCTTTTTTTTTTCCTAGCAGCTCTTTAATTCAAAGATTCCACGTTGCATGATGGACATTTCGGTATATATCTACATATCTTTAATTGAAAATTATATGGATAAAAAAAATCTTCTTTATTTTTTTAAATTTCCTATAGAGTCAAAAGCGGACAAACAAATTAAAAATAAATAGAGTATATTTATTTTAAATCTGACATGGACATAGCGGTAATTTTTAAAGGATTCAAGTAACATCTACAAATAGTGCAAAAACTAATTATATCATCCAACAGAGGCAGATCTAGCACTAAGCTCAGTAAGTTCAACTTTTAAGATTCTTAACATTAAATACATATATCTTTAAACTTATGAATTAAGTCTTACTATTTATTGCAATATTACTACGAGATTTTAGATGAACCCAATATGACGATATCGTATTTGCTTATACTGTCAGATTATTTAAACAATAATTACAAATAATTTTATTTAAAATACTTAATAAGTCTTTATAACAGGTGAATTGTGCTAATATTATTAAGAAATTATTAAAAATTACTCTCTCCATTTACTTTTACTTGTCTGGTTTGAACTTTGTACATTTTTTTAAAAAAAAATTGATACGATTTTTTATTTATTTTTTATCTCCATATTGATTGATTATAGTCTTAGATTACTAAGGATAAAACATGAAAAATAGACATTTCCCTTGATATGCTAAAAATGATAAGTAAAAATAAAATATATTTTTAGTATAGTTCGTGAGTAAAAGTGAATGGAAGGTGTAAGTGTGTATAAAATTTATAAATTCATAATTTATTTTTTCTAGTATAGTCTATTTTTGGATTCTTGTGTATGTGGCTAACAAAACCAAAAGCGTGGATGCGTGTAGGCGGAACATAGAGGCGTGTGGTGACACCCGTCACTAACTTACTTTGTTCTTTCTTATCCCTTAAGTTTTTCGATTCTTATTCTATATATATATATATATATATATATATATATATATATATATATATATATATATATATATATATATATATCTTTCTTTTGATTCTTTATTGATATAATAAGTTATATATAATTGAAAATGTCGGTATTTTTACACTACATTATATTTTAGTTTGTGATATCAAATTAGTTATTTCATTCGTCTCGATTTATATAATCATATCTAACTAGCCGTAATTTTTTTTTAAAAAGAATATATATTTGAAACTTATGGAATATGCATATCAGCGTATGACTACAAATTCTCTCATTAAGTAAACACTCAAAAGTGGCACGCACACATAAAAACGTGATTGAATGTTATCTTTCATATTTTTGTTCCTTCCTCAGGAAGTTCTAGAGTTTTCTGATGTAAGCTCTGTTGGTACGGTTTTCACGTTTAAGTAAATGTTTTATCTTCAAAGGAAACTGCTGACGTGAAAAAATCTATCTCTTCTTTTTGAATTATTCAAATGAAAAAGTTTTAAATAAAACAGTTTTTAAATAATAAAATACGACCTTTTTTAAGGATAAATAAAGAAGAAATATAA
>NC_081351.1:23148416-23163742 GCF_029784015.1 Lycium ferocissimum
CGCAACGTTTTTTTTAAAACCTTAAAATCCCTTAGAACTATAGTTAAGCTTAGTTCCTTGAATAGTTGCAGGACTTCTATTCCCTAGTTTCGTAGTTCATTCATGACTTTCATTCTGAACGTTGTGAACTCAGTACGTAATCAATATAGACTTGTGTTTGATGCCCACGAGTCTTAGTCTAGAATACTCAGTATGCTATAAAAAGTTAAAGTTTTAGTTCTCATAATTAGTCATGAATACATGTCTCTGCCTAGTTCTAGTCAGTATTCCAGTATCATGTAACTCTGTATGATTCAAAGATTTCAGCATCATGCATTACAGTATGATTTTCAGTTCCTTCATATAAATTGTTGAATGTTGAACACCTGTATTGGGCCTAAGGCCGTAATTTATGCTTTATGCATCTTGGGCCTAAGGCCGTAGTTATGTATATGTATGCTTGGGTTCAAGGCCGCAGCTTGTGCACTTATATATTGGGCCTGAGGCCGTAGCTTATTTACTCAGATAAACAGGTGGGTTCTCATTCAGAACAAGAAGTATTCATATCTTTACTTGTTGTATCACACGACCAATTTTCGCTCAAAGATGGCGCTCTTTCTTTCTGGCCATAGTTTTTGCATACCGCGTAATTCAAACGCACCGACGTCCCTTATTTTCAGTGTGTGTAACGAGCTCTTTCTTGCGGACATTCTCGTAGCGAGTTGCTCCCCGGGCATTATCATACTTTCGCCTTATAGTAGTTCAACAAATAGGTATGTCGACCTTGTCTGACCTTTTTGTCGGGTGCCGTAGACTATAGTCCAAAGAAGTCAAATGTAACATTTTTGTGTTAGCCTTGTTTCACTTTATTCAGATTTCGACTTATTCGACATATTTATGATATTTCAATTTAGTAGAATACGTGTTAATGTTATTTCGTATTCACTATGTTTTGATATCACATTGATCATACTTTCGCTTCTGCTACACATTTTTATAGTACCGTGTTACGCGCAGGCCATGGTTTAGGGCATGACAATACTGCTTTAAATATATTATTTTTGTGTCAAGGGCCTCCGGAAACATCCTCTCTACCTCACAAGGTAGGGGTAAGGTCTGCGTACACTCTACCCTCCCAGGCCTCACTTTGTGAGATTTCTGGGTATGTTGTTGTTGTAGAAAGACCCGTTAAAGGAGGGAGCGCACAACCAAAATTTTTTCTCATACTAGGACTCGAATCCGAACCTCTAATTAATAAAGATCCTATCCAACCCACCACAACCCTTGATATCCATCACAATGTTGTTAAACTTACAGACTTAAATTTAAAACATAATAGCAACAATTTTTTTTTTTTAAAGTATATATCAATGTAATTTAAGGATTGTAGTTGGCCGCATACCTATTCTTGACAGTTAACTTGGATAATGACTTCTTAAATAACCTGTGAATACTTTAAACTTAATTATTAATATGCTTACATTTTCTTTCATAAAGATATAAAATGAAAATTAAGAACTACCTTATATATTCTCCAATTAATGACGAGAATGAAAAATCGCGAAAGTTCTGCCTGACTGGACTGACCAGACCAAACAAGTTTGGTCCTGTCATGTTTGACATCCATGACTGGAAGGGTACTATCGTGACTCAGTATTTATCAGTATTTACTGATAAATATATATAGAGCATCTCAAAATTGAATGATTCAAATATATAATTACTACTAGTTTGTGAAGTGTCAAGCCCGGCCCAAACCCAATATATAAAAGGATATTTTAATTAAAATATAATTTATGTTAGTAATATTTAAATCTCATATAAGTATATTTTCAATATATAGAAGCAAAACTTTCATATTTACTCCTTTAATATTTTAACTTTCATTTTGATGAAATTATTTACTTCAAATCAAATGTGGAGTCAGAATTTGACGGTCATGAGTTCGATCCCGTTTTTTTAAAGTTATTTTGTTCATTAATAATCTATACATAGTTAATGAAGTTTTAAGATAAAATACAAAATTTATTTCTCATTCAAAAAATTAGGGGTCACGGTTCTTGGTATGAAGAAATCTCTAGAGGGAGCACTTTCCCCATTACACAATGCGAATTATCCGATTTACCTATCCGATACCGAGCACCACAGAAAATCAAAAAACAGAAAAAATCGAGGCAGTGAGGTCACGCTTTTCGAAAAGTCCAGTTTAAGAACAAAAAAGTAAATTTGATTTAAAAAATAAGATTAGACCTAGAAATAATTAATTGAAAAGTTTGACATTTTATTGGAAACTTTTGTGAGACTACAAAAGCTTCTTAGTTGTCCCTTAATATATAATAGTAATACTTATTTTGAACTAAGTATAAAAGTTAAAAATATTGCTCTATAATATAAAACTGCGAAAAGTAGACCTTAAGAACAAAAAGTAAATTTGATTTAAAAAATAAGATTAGGACCTAGAAATAATTAATTGAAAAGTTTGACATTTTATTGAAAAATTTTATGAGACTACAAAAGCCTCTTAGTTGTCCCTTATATATAATAGTTATATTTATTTTGAACTAAGTATAAAAGTTAAAAATATTGTTTTATAATATAAAACTGAGGGAGTAAAGAGAAAAAATTCATAAAAATTTATTACAATATCAATAGACAAATTAAAGAGGCAGTCGAATGAACTTAAGAAAAATAATTGGTGTTAAGAATTGAGAATAACCAATCAAAATGCAACAATTGGGACACACTTGATGCAACATGAATGGTCAATCAAAAATGTGGACTACAAATCTTGCATATTCTCCCTTATATATAAGTATAATATAATGCATCATAGGTTTTTCAAAGAGATTTGTGAAATTATCCGTACAAATTTCTAAATGACAAAACTTATTCTCCGTATTAAATGTACACACAAACAACGTAAAAATAATAACATAATAAGGGGCAAAAAAGTAGATCTGCTAATTGAACTATATATACACCAATAAAAAGGGCCCAATTGTTAGTGTCTTAATAAATTGTTACAGGGTAAAGAAAGGAAATATGTAGGGGAAAATCAGCTTTAGCAGCCACATGTAGCAATTTTATTGCATCAAAGAAGCAAAATTACTATATAATCCCTGTGAGGACTACAAAAACTTAGAATCCTCCCTTATATATAAGTATAATGAATGGTTCTTTGTTGAATTATCCAAGTTGATGTCCTCTTACATTTTACTTTATTTTTCTCTTTGGGTCTACGTATCTTGTGAGTTTAATTAATTCGTACCACGTAGTAATTATATTGTTTTAGTCCGTTAAAAAAACTTTTTAATTTTTAAAATAATTTAACTTAAACTCCCCATTTTATCTTTGATGACAAGCTTTTATAGTAACACAAATGTTATGGCACCACAAATTTTAGAAGTCCTATAACTACAAAAATGGTAGGATATGGTTTATTTGACAAATTTCAAAAGTTTGATTTCTTGAAATCTCGTTCCGAAGTATAGGTTCTCATAAATTGAAACGGGCGAAGTAGTAAAAATTTAAGTAGTATCCTTGTCATTTTATGTGATATTATTTGACTGTGCACGAAGTTTAAGAAAGAATGAAAGACTTTTGAAATTTATGGTATAAAATAAATCTTAAAAGGGAAAAGGGTCAAAAATATCCCTCTACTTTGGAAAAAGGGCTAAAAAATATCCTCAATTATTTCAAAAATACCCTCTCATCCTTAAAGTTTTCAAATATACCCATATTGATAATCATCCCAAAATAACTCGAATCATTTTTTAAACCCGCTCCATCATTTAAATCTGATCCAACCAAATAATAACCCATACGATCCTCTTGTTCCCCCAATTCTCTCAAACTTCATACCTACGAATTTGGGGGAATAAGGATCATTATTATTTAGTTGGTCGGATTTAAATGATGGAGCGGGTTTAAAAAATAATTTCGGGTTATTTCGAGGATAATTTCCGTCAAGACAGATATTTGAAAACTTTAAGATGAAAAAATAAGTTCTGGAGATATTTTTAGCCTTTTTTCCATAGAGGGGGTATTTTTGACCCTTTCCCATCTTAAAATTTGTGTGACTATAAACCGTCTCATTAAGGATAAATGTAAAAAAAAAAAAAAAGGTGACATTTTGTCGTGAGTTGGAACAGACTAAAAAGGAAGTTATAGGTGTGCAGTTTCCCAAATAAATTAAGCTTTTTTATTAAAAAAAGATCGTGCATAGTCGAATAGTCTTTATGTAATGGGATAGAGGAGAGTAATGATTTTAGAGTGAAATTTCAAAAGAGTACAAAATGCTCCCAATCGATGTAAATGCTAAATCCAAACAACTTTCAAAGAAACTACTCAAGTAAAGTTAGAGCTAGGACAAGTGTGGCAAAATTGACTAACATACACAATAAATAATAATTTCAAGTGGAAGTTTTTTTTTAAAAAAGGGTACTACTATAATTTACCTAGCTAGTGGCCAGGATGTAAGTGGAAGTGCATCATCCATTGAAACTAATTTTACTAATGTTATGTAAAGTACTTTATCCCTTTCATTTACTAAACATTCGTCTTCCTCGAGCTTGCATTATTGAATCTTTTTAACAATTTCCCAATTGTCGTGAACATTAATGCACACTTGCTTACTTACCTACTAGAACTTTGGTACCTTTCAAGTCTATTAATTATATTTCAAGTTTTGCCCTATCATTTTTTAAACTATTCCTTTTATTTGCAGACTCTTCCATTGTTATAATTCCCAATGAGTTTCCATTATTGAATTGGGTCAACAAGAACAAGTTGTTCCTTTCCTTAATTTTTTTTTTTCGTTTCCCTCCTTCTTTTTATCAAACATAAATATAAATGTGGTTGGGGCTTGTTGAGTAATTTGCATTACTAATCCCTGCAACATTTTTTCTATATTACAATCTGCATAACTTGTTTTTAAACCAAACGACCCTTAGGAAAAATTTCAAGCGCAATAACTAGAGTTCTTTATATATTTTAATAATAATATTTTTTGAACTACCATTAAGACTTTTACACGATGTAATTGAAATGACAAATAATTCATCCATCATACTAAGTTAGAAGTGGGATCACACTTGAAGAAAATTTGAGTAACCGATGTTGAAAAATATTAGAGATGATAACACTAATAATATTTAATTAGAAATGAAGAACAATAATTAACTATAAAAGACGAAACAGAGTTTTGGATGTGAAAAAAATGTTTGCAGCACGCTATGGAAGGCGACTTGGGAGTAGATTTTCATTGCTACTTGAAAACTTTTAAATCTCTCAACTATTTTTATAGAAATTAAAATAAAGGACAAATCCACTTTAAAGAAGAGTGAAAGAATGAGTAGCCATATAATAAAATAATTTAAGTGATGATTTCTACAAAAGGAATAAGAATTTATAGATGGTGAAACATAATTAATGTAATTTCTCATGAATAGATATATACTTCTACAAAGATTGATCAATGTTATGCTTTTTCAATGAACAAATCCTTAAAAGCTTGGACGCATATTTCGGGAACATATTATGCTTTTTCAATAACAAGTACATTAAATTTTTTGAACACTCAAAATAAAACCGTTAACAAAATTGTACGATAATCATCAATTGAAAGAAACCAGGTGCACTTATACACGTGTAACTTTTGGACAAATACTCCTGAGCTGAAATCATACACGATAGTAGACTAAAAAAAGCAATGGATGATGACAGCATTACAAGTAAGAGTGAGTAGTGTTTCTAGAAGAAGGGCTAAATATGTTGGGATCAAAATAACTAGGGTGTCATTGCAAATTTTAATGACGATAAATCAGATGACAAAGAAACTATAATAAAAAAAATATAATATTTGATATGATTTAGTCAATTGACCTACATATTGTGAAAATTAATATAAAAAGCATAAAACCTATTGAGAGAATATCTCCCCCTAAACAAGACTCTTTAATGACTACATTGTGGATGCTATTGTGCTTTAGTTGTGGAAAGGAGGTCTTCAATTTATAGATGTCCAAAATTTTTTCTCCAAAATAAGAAATAGCCAATATGAAAGAGAATTATATTGTCCTTTCAGGAAAAGTAAAAGCAATTATGGTAATACTTTGAAAAAACAATTATGGTAATACTTTGAATTTCCTTCAAGAGAAAAGTAAAACTCAAATTTGGTAAGAAAATTAGGGCAAAAAACCCTAATAAAATATAGGATTATATGGTTATTGTGTGACATTTCAAAATTCCAAAATCACAAAAAAAAAAAAAAAAAAAAAAAAAATTAAAAAATGGAATTAGCTACGAATTTCATCGCTAATTCGTCACTAAATAACTCGTAGTTAATAATATTATTTGATAATTTATCGTTAGTCCCAACGCTAAATAAAATGAGTAATGAATATTTTTATTTAGCTATAGAATTTGTCGGTTTTTATTTTTTTGATGGTGATAAGCCCAAAATGGTGACATCAAATGGATGAGATTAACATATTAGGGCCACGTTAGATGCAAATTGGAAAATGCCAAAACTATGGGCTATATGACATTATCGCGCTTGGCAAAGAAAAAGGACAAAATGTCTACGTCTATCTCATGACTATTTGTCTCCGATTCTATCCTTTAAAAGAAAAGAAAAAGAAAAAAAAGAAGACAAAGCAATCTCTTTGTGGAAAGTGAATGAGAGCACATATAATATACTCTATTTTATCCTTTTAGTAGTTCATGTATTTTAGTTCTTTGGGGAGGGGAACCTTCAAGCAACATAAAATTATTACTTATGAAATTATTTACTTGTAATTTTTAGGTCATGAGTTTGAACCATAAAATCAGTTATTGATGATTGAGTTAGGATAAGTTGTCATATTACATGTCCTTATAGTACTTTCCTTTTGTGGACCTAACAATATCTCTGTGCGACTTGTAGTTCATGATGAGTTTGAGTTTTGATATCAATCACTGATGATTGTGATAGGGTAGGATGATTAAATATTGCACGTTCTTGGCGTACATGCTGCCTTTTAATTCCCGCATGAATGCGGAATACGTTGCGACCTACCGCTTTTAAGCTTAGGTATTGGTCTTTTAAGAAAAATGAAATATCACCTTTTTTATTTAGAAAGTTAATTATAACATTCTCATTTTTCTTAAAGACATACATATAAGAAAATCATGACATATTTTAGATTACAAATTCAAAAGATAAATTTGATACTTTATATATTTTATACCTTTAATTTGCAATCATTCGATTTAAAAGTCTCATTTACATGTTTATATTTCGTACACAGCCAAATTAAGACACGTAAGCATTTAAAAACAATGGAGTGAGTAGTACTTAAGCTCAACATTATTGTGATCGTGACTTACCAAGAAGTGACGAGGCTCTCTGTATAAAGAGTTTTAAAATTCTGACTTTTTCTCTATGTCTCTGTCTTTTATTAATTTTCTTTTTAAGATCTTTGTTATTCTGATAAGTAGGGAAACATACCAATTTTTTTAAATTTTTTAGAGCCACCCAGTATAAGAAGGGATGAAATTCACCAGTTTTTGACCCACTGATTGGCAAGGACCTAAAGAACATGCATGCACCAAATATATAAATCATAACATCAGTGCATGCGTAATTATACTACTAATACGTTCGTTACTTCTTTTAAGCAATATAAATGTGTGAGCTTTTTATGAATGTTTATAATCTTTTAAAACTAATTTAACATTATATATAATTCAAACAAAAAAAACACATTTTGATCAGACAGTTCATCCGATTATTTGATATCTCCACATCTTCTTAGTGCGTATTTTGGAGTCACAATGGTCCTTCAACAGGTTTGCATACTTCAATTTGTCTGACCACAAGTCTTAATTTCTTAATTAAAACAACCTCTCAATCTCCAAATTCAGTCCTTCGTGTGTATTCTTGAGCTTAGTGGTGGATCCAAAATTTTAAGTTCGCGAGTGCTAACCTTCCTTTAATATAAAGTTGCTAGCGATCATAAAGTATATAAGTGCAGAAGTATTTGAACACAAGATGAAAAAAGTTAATGGAAAACATTAAAAAAATGTTAAAAAATAAACGAAAAGTGAACAAAGAAAGTAAAAGAAAAAAAAAGAGAAGAATTACTATCATGCACCTTTAAGTTAGGCACCGAACCAAAGCACCCACAATAAGAATTTATTTATGGGTGCTACTCAAGCTATATATATCAAATTTTTAAGTCCGAAATATTCCGTTTTTAATAAGGATAAACCTGAGAGTGTTGTTAATTAAGCTATGATTTCAAATCTAAGGAATATTATGAATATAACGCTGTTTAACAAGAAAACAAAGAACCTTTCTAATTTGAATCTTGCATGCATAAGTTTCAAAAGGATTGTGTATAGGAACAATTTTCATTTCAAGTTTAACTCTCCAAAGTCTCAAAATCAGGTTATGTAATTCAACAGATCTATACGGACAGGAGAGGCTAATTTATACTGAATGGATTATTTTGTTTTCCACTGCCAATATCCAATTTTTCATTTTTTATTCTTTTTTTATTTTGGGGCGGGGGAAAGGGGGGGGGGGGTGTTGCTTGGAGGAGCTTAGAGTGAAAGTAAAACTGTCTCCGTTTGACCAATAGATCATGAATTCAAGCCATGTAATCTACCACTGATACTTGCATCATGATAAAGGGCAGTGGGAGGTTGCTTCAGCTTGGGCATACATGGATAATACTTACCTGCACCCGATGTTTATACGAAACCAAACAATTTAACTTTGGTATTTCAGATTAGAGTGAAAACATATATCACCGAAAAGTAAATACGAATGATAAAGGAAAAATAGCTAAATCGAAGATTTTATTCATGATCATTATACCGTCATTGTCATCTATCCTTTTTATATTAAAAAAAGAAAAGAAAAAGGAACACCATAATTAATCACCAAATTTCCAAAAATTTGTGAAGGTATAACTGAATAAGACTTCCCAAAATGCCAGAAAAAAGGGGCAAAAGAACTTTTCATTTACCTAAAATGATGTCCACAAGCCTTGATGAACAAGACCGTCACCTCCTCTCTAATAGGAGGTAGATGGCATTCTAATTAGTCAAGGTGTAGCAAGATGGCCCGGACACCACGGTAATAATAATTAAACAAAAGAGATGATGTCCACAAGTACAAGAACTCCTCAGTAAGTTGATGCATTTAGCTCTTTTATGAAGCTGATTCTTTGGCAAGGAGTAATTTTACTCTCTTGCTAAGATCCTTCATAACATCCACAATGAGTGACTTCTTTTGCATTCTGAACTGGAGAGCCAACTCAGTAGTAGGAGAAACATTTTGCTTCAACAACGACTCGTCCTCCATGATTTTCGTCGGGAAGTGTCCGAGAGCAATTACACACAACGCGACAACAGTGCGAAGGGCGGATACCTCAGTCGATATTCCCAGAGGGGCTTCGGATGCCAACGATTTGAGCTTCTCCAAGTCGTATGGCTGCACTGCTTCTTCATCGTTTGATAGGATAACCCTCAAGGCTGCTAATAATCGGCCCTCTACTAGCTCTCCACCTCCTAGTGTCACCTTTAAGAAAATCCAGCAAAGTAAATCAGTTCAACTCCAGAAACTAATCGCCTTGACAGATTTAAGACCAAGCTCATCACTATGGTTCTGTAGAAGTTTTTTTTTTTTTTTTTTTTCCTTCTCATAGCTAGTAATATTTGTATAGTTTTACCGTAGGCATAATGGTGCTTCAAAAACGATAGAACTTCATAATGTAGGATGAAAATAGATGGGAAGGAAAAGCTTGAACCTTGAGATCAGAGTTTTCTCCGTCTAGATTTAAATGCGATAAAATCTGCTGCTGCCATGGGGACGGTGAAGAGAAGTTTGGGGATGAAACCCCTGCAGCCATACTGGCAGCATCAAGAAGAGCAGCGTCATATCTAAGTTCAATGCAGTCATAGGGGTTTGATTGAATGACAAATCCATAATCTAAAAGAAAAAGATCGCTACTTAAACAGCCATAGTTTAGTAGCAACGGATCATTTTGCTTTATCTCCCTTCCTGCGACCACCTGTTAAGAAAAAATATGAGATATACATGAACATTGAACGGAACAAACTAACACCTTCATCTATGACAAAGGAAGAACCAATTTATCGGTACACATATTCAAGTTTAGATGCAAGCAGTTAAATACCTTTACAAGTATATTGCTATTGCCGTTCTTTTCTTCCTGTACAATTTCAGCATTTGGATCAAAGCTGTGGTTGCACATATCAATAAGTGGAATCATCATAGGAACATTACTGCGGGTACCATCAGGACGTTTACTTCCATACAATCGGAATGCTCGAGATGAAACAGCTGACATAGCCCATCCTAGTGCAGATGAATCCACATCTTGGCCACCAAAAGGATGATCATTGGGTTTAACATTCTCGAGTTCATGCTTCAGAAGTTTCTCAAACTCCAGCAGAAACCGACATCTTTTGTTCACCTGACAAATGAAAATGTTTACAAGTTTCACATCAGCGAAACATATATAGCTTACATCCAGAGTTATTTCCATACCAAACACACCCTTAAAAGTATTATTTCCACTGGGAAAAACATTTTCAGCATATCCCTCCAATACCTGATAAAGAAGAGGGGCATACTGCAAGTTCTTTATATCCTCGCCAGGAAAGAAAATCGGCACTGTGTAGGTCTCCGGGAGATTGCTGATGTATGGCCACCAGAATGAACCTTTTCTTGCTCTCTCTTGCAGAAGCTTCAAACCCAATTTCATAGCCCACAGTTCCTCTGCCAAATGCTCCAAGTTTCCAGTTTACTCCTTTTATTAAATACTCAAAAGCCTAATTTATAAAAATTTAGTTACCAATCTATACTGAGACAGAACCACTTCTGACTTCTCCTAATAGAGATCAGAAAGGTATTTCAATGTATAGCATTAGCCACCTAACTTGAGAAAGAGACTAAGTTTATTGAAAAGGGACAGCAACAGAAGAGCAAGAGTAAATGATAAAGACTGATTTGCAAAATAGAATAACAGATAGGCAAGCAAAAACAGTACAAACTGCTGGAAACCAGCAAACAGAACAGAGTTATCTATTTCTTTTTACTCTGACAAGATTAGATCGTCTAAGAAAAACAAATGTATATATAAGAATATGCCAACTGTATAAGGTATTATAAAAGTTAGCACAGAATCCAATACCATACAATTACCAATTATGGTCATATCTATCTGAATTGCATGCGACAGTTAGCCAATTCATTTTGCTAATATTAGCTACACTGGTCAGTAGACCGATCATGGAAGATTAGGGCAATGGACAACATCCCCCATGGCACATGGTAACTCACATTAACATGCCAAAAAATGACATTTTAACTCGAGCGTCATCTCGGATTCCCCTTCTGATCTCTCTTTTGTTAGAATGAAACTGACAGGGTTCAACTAAGAATTGATCGCCTGCAGACAGCTTATTTTATTGCTAAAAAGTGGTCCAATCTCATCAGCACCCATGGTACTATCTAAGACAGGCATTTGGGTGCAAATAAATGATTAGTAGACTGATCATGAGAGGTTAACGCAAGGGGCAACATCCCTGTGGAACATGGTACTTCATTAACATGCCAAAAAATGAAATCTTAACTCAAGAGTCTCGTCTAGGACATGCAATTGGCTTGTCAGAAATATGAATTGTAAAGCTGGTGCCTAACCCCAAAGAAGGATAGTCTCCTGAGTAACTAGGATTGCGCATAGCCAGCATTCAGCAGACATGATGCCCTAATACTGGTTCAGTCTCTTTCTCAACTTCAGCACAGATTGTACTAATCTTCCCGCTAATGTGGGCTGCAGTATCCCCATTACTGACACTTCCCTTTTCCCCAGTAACATCGGTCATCAGTACTTGGTTCTGTGATTACACTCACGTAACTTGTAACCCGTTTATGGTTCAATCTCTACCACCCCTAGCCTAGTACACTCATCATACTAATCTAAAGACTAATCTTTAACTCTTACACATTTTTCTAAGTCGTAAAATTTCTGGTTTCAATTTTCAATTACTTTGTACGAGAAAGTACAATTAAAAAAATTAGTTGAAGCTATTTCCACCTTAATCCCTTTCCGTTAATATGGAATAAATTATCTAATACATCCATAATTCCCCGACTAACAGTCCCTCCGAAGTCAATTTCATCCCTAATTGAGTGTTGTCATAACGCCACTTCTAATTCAGAGGTAATTGTAATCCCTCATTACCTTATTATCTGATTTTGGGCTTATAACATATAAGCAAATTCTTCTTTCTGTGACCTATAATATGGCAGGCCCTAATATTGAAATCTATCTGGAGCCCAGTATTTACTGGTTTGATCACTTTATGCCGCACTTTGAATGTTTTATACTCCATAAATTGCTTGCCACCGATATTTGGGGCAATGTCGAATGCAACTTAGTTCTTTCTATCTGATCTGTAGTAGCTGTTCTTAGAATTTTGATTCAGTGATTCGGTCATCTTGTTTCTACCGTGCCATCGAGGTAATCTCATACGTTGTACTTTCTTTTCTCACTATCACGATTCTCATTGCTTTCTAGTGCCCAATTCATCATAATCCTCTTCTTGCTCAGATGAAGTTATTTGGCTATGGTTGTAATATTTCACTCCCCTAATGATTTAGTACACGAAACAAAAGCAGTATTCTTCCTATTTCCGAATTAGCTTGAGGTTCCACCGTGTGTGTTTGTGTGTGTGTCTATATATTATATACTACAACAAAGTACTTCGTTTACACATGTCTTATCTGATCTGATTCCCTCCACTTTACTTTTCTCTGGCTACTTAATTTCAGCATTTACTACACCAAATGTCATTGCCAAAGTCAGCAGTATTGATATTCAAATATCCCCGAATCAGATACTCAACTCATGCAGATGTACAACGTGCAACACAATACAATCATATTTAATCCGCTAATCAAAGAACCTATAATAACACCTACAAATTTTTTCTCTAGTGGGAAAAGGCAATCCTTTGACTCTGCCAATGTGTCCGTCCCTAGCCTCTATAAGGGATGATAGTTGGGGAATGTAGGCTCAAAGTCAGCATAAAAGATAGTCTAGTTATTATATAATTTCCTAAAAATTTGGCCTGGACAGTGGAGAATGGATACAAAGGACTATATAGTGAACCCCAACTAATTTTCTGTTAATGTAATTGATAAAGAGGAAAACATTTTTTATGAATATGGTGTCCGGCCAACTTGCTGTAAGATATGGCCTTTCCAGCTAACTCAACCCTAAAAGTTAGCTCATGAGGGGAGGTTTGCCCAAGTCCATATAAGCAGACCACCAGTCTATTGCCCAACCAATGTGGAACTCTAACCCACTCTAACACGCCCACACCTTGACTAATTCCATCAGATACTTGCTACCTCCCACTAGCACAGGTACCTGGTAACACTGTCCACCAAAGCTTAGACAAATTAAAAGAAATTACCTAGTGCTTTTTTCTGTTTAACCTCCGCTACGATTTGACCCTTAGACCTCATGGTTCTGTCCAACTCATTGGGCACACCCTTTTGTGCATAAAAAGGAAATCTTTCTGGCAGAATTGCATGCTTTTAGTTATCTGAGAGTTGTGGTGGTTCACACATCACATTCAGCTTGAAAGAAAAAGAAAAAAAACAATCTAATTATCATTAAAACCTATGGAAAATCAGTCTGAACAAAGACATATAAGAAGAAAGAAAACCCCTTACTAGGATATGGGAAGAAATCACCTACTGTTTATTTTTTTTGCCTATCTTGGATTTGAACCTGAGACCTCATAGTTTTCACCCACTTCATTGACCATTAGGCCACACTGGGTCGTTTAGTAAGAGGTATTAGAAAAAATGATACAGGTATTAGCTTTGATATTATTTAATCCCTTGTGTGGTAGTGCTTTCAACCTATCTATAAATGGATTCAGTATTATTCTTATACATAGCAAACCATGGCATTAACAACACCAGTACTATTCCTATTCTAGTACACCATATTCAGTTACATCCTCTGCATGTTACTTAATACAACAAACCAAACAACCAATAAAAAACAATCCCAGTATAACTAATATCAGCATAACTAATTCCAATATTACTAATCAGCATTACTGATACACCCTATCCATTATTATTCTTATACACTCTACCAAACAACCCCTTCCTATTCTAACACACCATATTCAATGCTATTTAGAAATTATGCAATGCATATTATTTAATACAACAAATCAAACAGTCAATAAAAAACAATCCCAACATAACTAATACACCCTATTCAGTACTATTCTTATACACCCTACCAAGTAACCCCTTAATGGTTAAAAACAAAATCTTTCAAGAAAAGCCCTTACCAGGCACATGTTGAGCTAATTTAATCAAAGCAGAATGGGCCCCATCAACATCAACTGAATTTTCAGACACAAATTTCAAGGGAATATGCTGAGGAAGGGCAATAATGTCAGACCCTTTTGGTATATCTTCAGTAGCAACTAAACCAAGTCCAAAACAATCTCTTTCTTGTGCTATTTTTATTGATTTGTGAACAAAACCACCTTCAGTTTTAACCCACTTGATTAGGTCTGGTGGTTGTGGTACTAGTCTTGTTAGGGAATTAGCCATTAATATCATTTTGCTTGACATTTCTTGATTTTGCTGATTTGTATGAAGTAGAGAGAGTGTTCTGTTTGGTTGGATATTGGGGGAGAAAAAGAAAGAATATTTATATATGGAAAAAAAATTGAGAAAATGACAAAAATGGTCCTTTATGTTTGAGGTAGGTTCAAAATAGTCTCTTAAGTATAAACTTAACTGTTTTAGTCCCTTTAATTTGTATACAATTAACACATTTAGTCTAAGTCAAATATTTCCCCCACATTGTGAGATTTCACTGGATATTTTGTTGTTGTTGTAGTCTAAGTCAAATATTTACCGAACTTTGCCTATTAGATGTCTTCTTAAAAATTATTTAGATAAAAAATTTCATGGATCAATTTTGGTTACATATCATCCTATTTTAATGAAATTAATCGTGACGGATCATTAACCCCCAAACTTGAGCGGGTTAAAGGTGTCATGGGTTTATGAGCTAATTAGTGTTGATTTAGAAGATATTTAGCTTAAATTTATCCTAAATTTCAATTATTTTTTTCCGACAAAAAATTTAGATTATAATTATTACTCTCCCTGTCCTAATTTATGTGTAGTATGTCAAAAAAGGATAATACATTTCTTTATTTAGAAATAGAAATAATTTAAGTTCAAACTTTTCCTTTATCTTAATAAAGAAAACCACAAAATATTT
>NC_081351.1:23163842-23183081 GCF_029784015.1 Lycium ferocissimum
ATGTCATTTTTTTATATATAGAAATAATTTAACTTTAAAGTGTTCATTTTACTCTTAATAAGATGATTTATGACCACACAAAATTTTATGAATTGTTTAGACCACGTTTCAAAAGTCCGGTTAAACGATGCCACTTAGATTGGGAAGGAAAGAGCAAGAATTATAATTAACTATGTTAGACTTACATGATGAGTAGTGCTTTCATGTAGTTTTTAGGTATATAAAAATGAGTGTACACTTGTTATTAACTGAGTACATTCGTACACCAGATTCATCAAAGGCGGATGAACAACTTCAGCTACGAATTCATTTGAAACTTGATAAATTTGGCTCAAGCCTTATATATGTATTAAAAAATTCACTAGTAATTAGTATAAATAATAAATTTCACTGGCAGTAAAGCGAATAGATTGGTGTATAATTTTAAACTCGAATCTATAATATTCAAATTCAAATCCGCCTCCGATACTCATGATATTCATTATCATCATATTTATCACTACATTTACGTACTATCCAAGATTTGGGCGTGTCAATCATAATCACACACACAAATCCACTAATATCTAGATTAATATGGTTAATTTTGCAACTTTGCAGAGATGGGACCAAAGATGATGGTAGAGGCAAAAAGGACATGTGAGTCACCAAGCCAACGCTTTAAAGGACTATGCTTTAAAAAGGGAAATTGTGCTACTATTTGCAAGTCTGAGGGTTTTCGTAGCGGCCACTGTCGTGGGTTCCGTCGCCGATGCTTCTGCACCCGACATTGTTAAAACTCTCCTCAGATCCCAATTGTGAAACTACACTGGATATGCCGTTGTTGTTGTTTGGTGTTTTTTTCTTCTTCTTGTATTACTGGATGTTACATGTGGGTTTTTTCCTGTCGAAATTTTGAATTTTTCCCTATGTCTATCTCTCTTCTTTCTTCGGAACTTTCTAAGAAAAACATAAAGATATGTTCCTACTGATGATTCTTTCTCTTTCCTAGCCAATTTACATAACCATAATACATTTCTCCAGCCGTTCTTTTAAAAACTACTAATTGTAATTATAACTATCAAATATAATTAAGTAAACTAAAACGTGTTGTCTCTAATAGATTAAGTTTTCAGATGAAATGATCAGCAGCAACGTACTATAAAGACGACTAGCATGGGCTCCATTACATGGAATTAGCACATTGCATGCCGTGTGATGTAGCATGTCTCATATGCATCGATATTACACGCAACAAAACTATGATTATATAGCACGTCATGCTGAGGGTTCCTCTTGTTGTTTCGGCATCATCTCAATGTAGCATTGGGATATATCTCTAATCTTTCACTAATAAAGAATCTCTATTTTTCCACTGATTTATCACTGAAAAATGTTCGGTAGTGGCTATTTTTCACCGACATTAAAAACCTAAAAATTAATGTTTTCACATGAAAAAATTAGAAAATTTCCCAGCGTCTCAATTAGAAGATCAAGAGAGGGAGGCCAGTTAAGAACATTAATAAAAAGACTTTTTTCACAAGATAATATGTGTTTATGTCTATTATTCTAATGCTCTCCGTACAGTAACCGTTGGCTAACAAAATTATCCCCCTTCTGCGCGTCTGTAGTCCACGCGCTGCAGCCATGGGCACGCCGGCCGGCTCTTTCCCGGCACGTCCTGTGGATAATATCGCTCCTCCGGAAGGGACGACGCTTTCTGAAGAGCAAAAACTTGATTTTGCCTCAGCTGTGGGCAAAACCCCAATTTCAATTCCAAAAATCGACCACTTTGGCTGCCCTAGTGTCAAATCCACCATCTCAAAACACAACGGAGAAACAACAGTCATCTTTAAAACATCGGAATGCTATGGAGTAATGGCAGATCGGTGTCGCTACACAATCGTCGGAAAGTTTATAAAGACTAGACCCCAAATCGACAAAATAAGGTCTCTATTTGCGGAAAAAATATCAGTCAAAGGTAAGTATTCTATTGGAGTCTTCGACTACCGCACAGTGTTTATTGATTTTGATCTTGAAAAATATTGTAACAATTTCTGGTATAGAAGATCAATTGAGATAGAAGGGCAACAAATGTGGCTCCAATAGTGGTCACCCAATTTCAGGCCGGAGGAGGACTCCCCTATTGTTCCAATAGGGGTCCTCCTGCTGGAATTGCCTTTTCATCTTCACTCTTAGTACTACCTTCGACAGATTCTAGCTCCGATTGGAACTCCACTTTCCATGGACAGTGCCACGGAGAGTAGAACACGTCCCAGTATGGCCAAGGTAAGGGTTGAGGTTGATCTAACCAAATAGAAACTTCAGTCTATTTGGATTGGATCACAAGATGAGGACCATCCCCGTAGAGGTTTTAAGTAAAGATTGGAGTATGAAAGTGTGCCTAAATATTGTAGACATTGTAAAATTCTTGGACACTCCATACTACAATGCAGAAGAGTTGAGAAAAAAATATTAACGAGGAGAACCAAACCACGGAGAAGGGTTCTACTTCTCAAACAAAGAGCAGGAGGGTACTCACAAAAACAGAGGAAACAAGGAAAACGCTACAGTGCCTAACAAGAAGAATGAGTCTCATCAAAACAAAGAAAAATCAAACGCTGCTGACCTAAAAGAATACCCAACCGAGAGCCTGGAAACTAACACAGAGGGCAATAAAGAAGCTGCTGAACCCCTGAACTCTATGATGGACAGAACAAAAGGAATAAGAAAGAAAAAGAAGAAGGGGAAAAAGAAGATGCCCAAGAAGAAGTCCAAAGTGATTTTCAAACCCTCTATGTCGCAAGAAGCTGCCAAGAAATCCAGAAAATACAATCCCAAACCAGTAAACTATGATATCATTGCCCCTATCCTCACTGAATTACAACAACTCCTCTAAAAAATTCCCCAAAAAGAAGAGGAAAATCAGCGAGAAGGGGAAACAAACACCAAACAGTCCAAAGGCCACATAGAAAATAGTGATTCAAACTCTATTATCGAAAAAAAAAGAGGATCCCATTATGTATGTGGAAACGGCTCAGGAGGAAGAGGAGGAACAGAGAGAGTTACTCAATCCCATGGACAAGAGGATATGGTAGAAGCACCTAATGAACCTGTTAGTGCAAATACTGAGGATAGGAACTTGGAACTGGTACATTTGATCGTTGATTTGAACTGGAATGCTACTACTGTTACTGTACCTGCTGATCAAGGTAAAAACACTAAAGATACTTCAGTAGAGGAGAATATGCCCCTAGAATTCGAAGGCTCGGACATCAACCTTGAAGATCAATAAGAAAAAGAGAAATCCAAAGAAGAAGATAGCAAGCAGGACTCAAAAAGTTCGAACGACGTATCACAGAAACAGGAGATCAGTGGCACTACCAAAGGCCAACTATCAGCCAAAGAAAGGTAAAACCAAGAACAGGAACAAAGGAAGGAAGAGTAAAACCAACAACTCCCCGGATCATTACGGGACGGGGAAAAAAATGGTAACAAAAAATCTAATTCTCCATGATCAATGCTATCATTTGGAATATTAGAGGGGTAAGATCCAAGAAATCCATTCATAGGCTAAAAAGACTTTCTTATATTAACAAAAATGATTTTGTGGCAATCTCTGAACCTTTTATAAATAGCAACAAAATTGAAGGATATAAAAGGTTCCTAGGTTACCATCACTGTCTTTCTAATAATAATGGTCAAATTTGGTGTTTTTGGAAAAATCACGTTCAAGCAATTGTGTTTGATAATGATGATCAACAAATTACCTTTGAGATCACTAACACCTCTAGTAATGAGGTTCTTTATGTTACCATTGTGTATGCCAAATGTACTTCCAATGAAAGAAGAGATTTATGGGACAGTCTCATAAATCTCTCTAGGAGAATAAATAGTCCTTGGTGTGTTGGTGGTGATTTTAATGTCATCATGGACACTGAGGAAAAACTTAGTGGCAGAGCCCATAGAGCAAACAAGAGCTTTGATTTTATTAGCTCTATGGAATCCTGTGGATTAACTGACATTGGTTTTGTAGGACCAAAGTTCACTTGGTGCAATAACAGGAGGCCAGGCAAAAGAATATGGAAGAGACCGGATAGAATTTGTGCAAATGATCAGTGGCTGCAATGTTTTCAACACAACTATGTCAGAAACCTATCCAGGACTGGACTAACCATAGACCAATGCTCTTGAAATGTCATAATGGCCAACAAGAAATCATCAGGTACTTTAAATTCCTTAATCTTTGGACCTTGCAACCTGATTTTCTAATTGTTGTGCAGGAAGTATGGGACAACCAAGTTCAAGGAAATGCTATGTGGAGACTAAAGAGCAAATTGCAAGCAGTAGGAAGGAAACTGAGCCAATGGTCCAAGAATAGCATGGGTGACATTAATGAAAAACTTAACTCCTGGGAAACTAAAGTTCAACTATTGGAAGAGTTAGACCTCAAGACAGTAATGGGCATAGCAGAGAGGAGCTTAACAAAGCCAATCTCGGCGACGATTCTGCATGCGAATACATCGAATATAACCCGGTAAGTTGGGTATCCAGGATAACATGCTTAGACAAAAATCATAAATCAAATGGTTTCAAGAGGGCGAATACAACACTAGATACTTCCATAGTGTGATGAGCGATAAAAGAAGAAAATTACATATTTCCAGAATCAAGAACCACAGAGGTACATGGATACAGGGAGAGGACAAAATTGGCAAAGCTGCGGTTCATCATTTTGAAAAACTATTCAACTTAAGACTTCCTCCTGTTGACACAATCTCGTTTCCTAACTTCCAAAATTAAGAGCTACATCCCTAGTATTATCACACAGGAGAATAATGATATGCTTACTAAGATTCCGGAGGAAAAAGAGATCAAGGAGGCCATTTTTAATCTTAGTTCGAAAGCATTCACTCATTACCTAATCCTTTTGTTTCCAAGTCATCATCACAACAATAATTATGTATGGTTTCAATGGCACTTTCTTTCAAGTCATTGCCAAATCATTATAAGGGATATTATCAAAAAGTCACCGACTTTGTTCAAGAATTACTTAATGGTAGAAGCCTCACCAAATACTATAACCATACTTGCTTTATCTTGATCCCCAAAGTCACCACTCCATCCAATTTTTCAGAAATGAGACCCATCAGCCTCACTAACTTCTCCACTAAAATCATCTCCAAAATACTCTCCAGCAGACTAAACCCCCTTCTCCCCTCTCTTATCTCTGAGAACCAAAGTGGTTTTGTTCAAGGCAGGTTGATTATTGAAAATGTGATGCTAGCTCAGGAAATTATCCAAGGTATCAGAAAAGAAAACAAAGGAGGCTCTATAGTGATTAAGCCTGACATGGAAAAAGCCTATGACATATATATATATATATCCGGAATTTCCTTATATATGTTATGAGGAAATTTGGTTTTTCGTAATGAGCACTGATTGATTTAGTTTGGGGGCTGATTGTTGATGTGTGGTATTCCATAGTAATTAATGAAACTAGAAGAGGTTTTTTTCACCTCTTCCCAAGGTTTGAAACAAGGGGATCCTTTATCCCCTACTCTCTTTATTATTGCTGCTGAGGTCCTAGCTAGATCTCTTAATGGCCTCAACAATAACTCGGAGTTTATCCCATTTCATATGAACAAGAGGTCCTCAAATCAATCATTTAGCCTATGCGGATGATATTGTTATTTTCAGCAGTGGTAAAGAAAGTTATATCAATCTTATAATGAATCGTATTTTGGAATATGAAGAGGCTGCTGGACAAAAGGTAAATGGCGAGAAAAGTTTCTTCCTAACGGACCCAAAAGCAAGTGCTCAAAGAATTAACAGAATGAAAACTTGCACCGGGTTCATGGAAAAAAGTTTTCCTTTCATTTATCTTGGTTGTTCCCTATATATTGGTAGAAAGAAACTTGTTTACTTTGAGAATATGGCTACTAAGGTGGCTAATAGACTCAACAGTTGGCAGGGCAATATGCTTACCTATGGAGGTAAAATGGTGATGATTAAAAATGTTCTCCAATCTCTCCATATATACACTCTTTCTGCTATGAGTCCCCCTAAAGGTACTCTTTCGCTTATTGAAAAACACTTTGCTAGGTTCTTCTGGGGCACTTCAAATGAAAAGAATAATTATTATTAGAGTTATTGGAGTGCCTGGGAGAACCTATGCTATCCTACCAGTGGAGGGGGCTTAGGCGTAAGAAGTATGAGAGAGATAACCAACACCCTTGCTATGAAGAGATGGTGGAGATTTAGAACCCAAACCTTCTTTGGGGCACTTTTATGAGAGCCAAATATTGTAGCAGGTCTCATCCTGCGGCAAAAAAATATGTTTCAGGCAACTCACATGCTTGGAAACACACGTTACAAATCAGAGAAAAGGTGGAAAATAATATGCTTTGGAAAATTAATGCTGGTACTGGTAGTCTGTGGTGGGATAATTTGTCAGATAAAGGTGCTTTGGACAATTTTTTCCCTGATCATCACCATAATAGGCACACTACTGTCAGTGAGTATATGATCAATGGTGGTTAGGACTTAAACAAACTAGCCATTGACTTTGAGGACAGAATGACCAACATAATTGATAACATCATCATTGGAGACCCTTCACTGGAAGATTTCATTCTATGGAAACCTTCCAATGATGGACTTTACACTAACTTGTCTGCTTTTCAGGTAAATAGAGACAGGAAACAAGAAGATGTGAGTTTAGGCAGCTTATGGCATAATTGTATCCCCTTCAAGGTTTCTTTTCTAGCATGGAGAGATTGTTTGTCCAAGCTGCCTTTCAATGAGAACCTTTCTAGATTTGCCATTAATGAAGATACCGACTGTAGCTACTGCAACATAGCCACGAGAGATAGCCTCCAACACACTTTCATAGAAGGAGAAGTAGCTAAACATCTTTGGAATCATTTTGGCTCCCCTCTGGTTATCAGGCACACCAATTGGCCCATAAGAAGACTTCTGAAACATTGGAGAGATACTACAACTACTAATAGTGTCCACAAGTTGATTGTTAACATTGTCCCTTTGGCTATCTGTTGGGAAATCTGGAGAATGTGGACTGCCTGTAGATACGGGGATCAAAACAAATTTTATATCAGAAAAATGGAATACCATATTAGCTGGACTATAAACGCGGCCATAACCAAAGCTTTCCCAACTTGTTGCTTCAGCTGGCCGTGGCCCAATTTATGCAGAGATGTCGAGTTATGGAGACCCAAAACAGTGCATTCGCATGTGGTATGGAACAAACCAAAGTGTGGGAAAAATTAAAGTCAACACGGATGGTAGTTTTCTTCCTAATGGCAAAGTAGGAATGGGTGGTATTATTAGAACTTGTACTGGTGATATGGTTGCTGCTTTCTCCAAGTCTATACAGTGCAATTCCCACATTATCGCTGAAGCCATGGCAGCCCGCGAAGGAATTCATCAGTGCTTACATCTTGGATTTCGTGAATTCCAAATTGAACTAGACTCTCATATCATAGTTAACATGTTTAAAGCTAGGGATACTAACAATCTCAGACTAAAAGGGATCATCCTAAGTTCCGTTAAAGCCATGAATCAGGCGAATGTTGATGTCACCCATTGCTACAGGGAAGCGAATCATGTTGCTGATTTGCTTGCCAAAAATGCAGCAAGCAGTGGCAACTCCTTTCAATACTCGTCTTATGCCCAACTTCCTAGAAACATCAAAGGCCCATTTTACATGGATAATTGGCAGCTACCAAGCTTGAGGAGCAAAGTGGACAAAGCTAATTTTTTTGTTAGTTAGAATAGGTTGTACTAGCATGAAGGGATGTATATTTGTACAAGAGCTAATTATCCCCTTCATGCTCCTAATTTTTTGACAGGTTGCTTCACTAACCTCATGTACTTCTGGAGGTTTTGGTCCTTGTCCCCCTCCACTTCTTTTGTTGGTTTAATGAAATAAACAAGGTAGGGGTCATGCCAAACCCCCCAACATCCAATGATCACTGATCAAAGGGTGACCTTTAAAAAAAGAAAGAAAAGAGACTTTTCAATTTTCTTTGTAGAGCAAATAAGTGAATGAAATAAGGAAAACAAACCAAAAACATTACAACAAAGATAATTAGCAAACTTGGCTAACGAGATGTGCGATATCATCTCTATATAAACCTAAATTATAAAACATATGATAGATATATATATAGATAGATTCCTCCACATAATTCATTTACGCTTCAAAGCGACAAATAATTGGCATGATTTCTCGTAATTGGCTTTCATCCATGCTGAAATTTCTTCACTTTTGATAATAGTCCTTGCACAAGCTTCTTCTGCAATTTTACTTCCAAAGTGATTGATGAAAAGTCCTTCTACAACAGCCCTTAGGTTTATCATTAAAGTCTTTGCATCAGCCTCATCCACAAGCCTTGATGTGGGATATGTCAACTCCATTCTCTCAATGCTAAAACAACCATTTATCTCCACCACTTTAGTCATATCTTCAGGAGAGAAAAAATACATTGGCAAATTGAATGAGTCAACTAGAGATTCATCCAATTTTCCCTGTGTCAAAATGAAAGAAACCTCAATTACAAATGTACGGCTAAACTAACTAGTCTTTCCCTTTCATTTTATATATATGGTGCTATTGTATATCAGAAGTTTAACAAAGAAATATTTTTAACATACAAAGGCAGATTCAAGATTTAAATTCTATAGGTTCAAGTTTGGGCTTATACCACATCCCATTTGATTTAATAGGTCCGAAATTTATTATTTCTACATGCTTAGTGAAATTTTTGACACATATATACTGAGCCAAAGATGCTTGGTTGGAATTAACCTATGTATTACATATACACTATGTTCGCCCTTGTAGACACATAAATTTACTATATGTTGCGATCCATCTTCAATTTATGTGGACGTATTTTCCTTTTAGTTTGCTAAAAAGGTTCTAAATTTGGAAATAATTTGATTTAAATTTTTTATTTTACCCTTAATGAATGAGAAGCTTTTATAGCCACATAAATATGATGGCATGTTCGAGACCTTAAATATTAACAGTCTTATAGCCACACGCATGTTATGTCATATTTAATATTAGAAGTTCCAAAAATCTTCATTTTTTCCGTAAGTTCTACACCTAGTCAAATAAATTCAGATAAATTGACACGAATGAAGTGTATAACATACCAAAAATATCCTTACAACTTGTCTTCTTAATTTGTCATGACTTCTATATGATTATGAGAAAATATCATTTAGGGCGTAAAATGAGAAGTATTTTTAAGTTAAAGAGCTTAAATGAAAAAAATATTTCGTTCTTTTCGAAACAAACCAAAAAGCAAAACAACGCCATATAAAATGAAACAGATGGGGTATTAGAAATTGGTGTTGATGGCATCATTTATTTTGTATCATTAGATCAGCTCTCCCTGTTATAGCACATAACTTGTCTTATCTTTTGGGCAGAGGTGCATGCATCCAAGATTTTAAGTTATGTGTTCTAAATTTTATGATAGGACAATAACTGGGTATATGATAAGTGGACTTCTTACCACAAATACAGGGTCTGAGGCGAAGTTACTGATATTTTCCAACCCATAACTTCACTGGTAGATCTGCCCTTATCTTTGGGTTAACTAATAATATAATTTTTTTATAGGGATGCTATATTTAAATTAAACTCAATTGAATAAAGGAAGTATTAGAAATTTGTGTTGATGAAAACATTTTCTTACCTCATTCACCAAATCCATAAGACTAGAACCGAAAAATTTCAGGAGACGTATATAACTTGAAAATGGTGAAACAAGCACCATCAAACCTCCAGGAACAATCTCCTCAGCTCTTGCATTTAAGAACATTTCCATGTCCTTTTCAAATTGAGCAACATAAGCATTCACTACCTCATTATTTGAGGCACCAATATAGTGAATCAATCCCTTATTCCATGCTGGGGATTTTTCGTCTAACAACTCTTCTGGACACTTAGATAACCAATGTACAGAACAAGAAGAATGTGCAAAATGTATCGATCGCGATGGAAATAATCTACCATGGAAAGTTCCTGGAACTCCGAATGCATAGAATGATCGATCGACAGGTAGTGATCGAAAGAGGGTGTTGAAATCATTGGTGATGTGATCATTGAAAAAGATTTGGAATTCAGGAATATTATTAATGGAATTTGTGACTTGGTATAAGTACTTGTCCTTTAGAGCTTCTATCACATGTTGCATTGCAATGAAAGTGTTTGGTCCAACCGAACATCCCAACTCTGCAATATGGAATGTGTTTGAAGAAGATAAAAATAGGCTTTTGATGTCAAGCTTTTCGATAATTGCATCTCTTATCATCTCCTTTGAACCATCTAACACTTCTCTCTGCATGCAATTATAACATAAAGTCACGTTGATAGGCAGGTTTTTTTGATATAGCGAATAAAGTTGATAAAACATAATTTTGTGATGTTTCTGTTATAAAGGTTACTGTGTAAATTTCAACTACTTTAATGTGACAGTGGATAAGTTCAGTAATTATCCATTATTTTCTTGGTAAATACTATTTAAGAATGCTTTTAAATGAGATGGTCAATTATAAATACCATTATCAAAAATGATTTTTTAATTATTTTTACTTTTTAAAATATATTTTCCTTTTTATATTATTTATTTTTCATTTCCTTCGTTCTCATTCCCAACCTTTACTTCTTGTGGTTCCACGTAATTGTTCATATTTTTTATATTTTTTTTTATATTATTCATTTAGCATTATTCTTTTTAAACTATCATTAACAAACTTAGCTTGGAATAACCAATCGATGAAAGAACATGAAACTTTTAGATGAGATGGTCAATTATAAATACCATTATCAAAAATGAAAGTTTGTTCTCTCTAAAAACTTCTACATTTAGATGAGGCCCGCATATTCCCCGCAGAGAATAGAAGAGTCACTCTTTTTTGTTTTAGAAGGTCAACAATACTACACTCAGCATGTTCAAATCTCAAATGCTTTTCAGCTACATGCTTTTTTTAACTCAGTACAAGAAAAATGCGGTAATTATTACCAGATAAATTTACCTGTGGATTTGAAAATCCCCAGTGAACTATATTACAAAGTTTTCTATTTTACACACAACTTCTTATCAATCCACTCAAACACACCCCACATGTCGCTGATCTGGCAGCTTTGCTCTAGCTCATATGTTATAAATTGTGGAACTTTTATGTTCATAATCGAAGTGGTACCCTCATTTCTCTCCTATTTGCATTTACTCAAAAAGTCATATGACTATGCAACTCTAATTTTTAAAAAAGAACTCTCTGTTATTTTCTAATTTACATCGACACAATAAATTCTTTTTCACTATAAAAAAATACCTTAATTAAACACAACACAATGTTCAAAAGTGCTACACCAATTCTAACAAAGAATACAAGATCAACCTTTTTAATGATGTTAAAAGTTAATAATCAAAATGATGTTTGAAAAGAGAATAGAAAGATCAGTTGATACTTAAATATCAATACTAACAAGTATAAATTAATATAGTTCAAGTTACATACTATAGTTAAATAACATCATATTAAATGTACGTGGACAATCAAAAATTACTAACAAGTATAAATTAATATAGTTCAAGTTACATACTATAGTTAAATTACATCATATTAAATGTACGTGGACAATCAAAAATTAGTTAAAATATTTTGGTCAAGTCACTTCAATAATGTTAGAAATTAATCGAGAAGATGTTTGATAATAAAATTATCTGATCACTTGATAATTAAATCTTAGCAGTAATATTTTAAAATTAGTACCGATCATTAAGTAGCATACAATAGTTAAATTACACTGGTAAAAATTTACCCATACTGGATGTGAATTGGTGTAAACACCTAGTGTGGGCAAGTGTTTAACTCGTTTTAAATACATGTGAAGAAATAACATATACTCCTATAATAAGATTTATGACAATAATTTTCGTTACTCCCTCCGATTTAAGTGGGCTTACTTTTCTTTTGAAACTAAAAGTGTGCCTCGGTTTAAGTTAGTAAGTTTTCAATCCATGCTACATGATAAGTTTAAGGTAACAACATTAAAATTAAAGATTTAAAAGCCTCTCTTTATTACTTATCTATATGCTTAGTCAAATTAAGACACTTAAATTAGAACGGATGAAGTATTGGATATGTACCCGGCCATCATGTATAATTAATGTAGTATTCAATCTAAATAACTATTATACCATCAACCTTTATATGAGATGAATATTTTAATTACATTTGCTATAAATAAATTTAAAATACATACAAGAGATAGAATTTGTATTTAAAATGATTTTGTTATATAGAACCCCAAGTAGATTGTTAATAAATAATTCAAAGCAAAATCACAGCAACAAATTCCCAATTAATTCCCAAGGTAATAAAACTGTTAGATAAACCCCAAAGAAATAATCCGAGCTAAAATCGCAGTAACAAAAGCCCCAGATGATTTTCTAGGTAATATATTCCCTAGATGAATCCCCAAGAAATAATCTAAGTTAAAAGCGATGCAAACAAAAATCTCCAAGGTATAAAATTTCCAGATAAATACCCAAAAAATAATTCCCAAATCGCAACAACCAAATCCCCAAGTAATTCTCTAGGTAATAAAATCCTCAAGTAAATCACAAAGAAATAATTCCTAGGTAAATTCGCAGAAACAAAATCTCCAAGTAATTTTTTAGGTAACAAAATTTCCAAATAAATCTCCAAGAAAAAATCCCCAGCTAAAATTGCAACAACAAAATCGCCAAGTAATTTCATAGGTAACAAAATCCCTAGATAAATCCACAACAAATAATCCCCTGGTAAATCCGCAACAACAAAATCCTCAAGTAATTCCCCAAGTAACAAAATTCCCAGATAAATCCCTAAGAAATAATCCCCAAGTATATTTGCAAGTATTGCTACATGGGGAATTTCTTTCGAATTCACAAAGAAAATAAATTTTCATATTTTTGATCTTTTTACCTGCGGAATTACCTACAAAATGATACTTGGGGATTATAATCCTCAAATAAATCCCCATGTAAATCTTTGGGGCTAAATGGCGTCAAAGTTACCTGCGGATTTACCTAGGAAAATCATATCCGCATGTAAATATAATAGAGTTTAGGAATTTTTAGATTTCTGCAGAAATTATCTGTTGAAAAAATCCCCAAGTAAAATTTCCATGTAATTTGAGTTTTTCTGGTAGTGACTAAATCAGACTCAAAATGGTATATATATTTATATATAGTGGAGCAAGAAATTAATTAAATACCGCCAATTGGGAGTTTTTGGAGAAGCTGTAAGGACCATCACCAGCATTCATGGGGAAAGTTGTTGTCATTTTGGCTAATGCTAATGATATGCTTCTTCTTCTTTCACCTTAGTTTCTCTCTCTTTTTTTTTTTTCCAGTTCTTGCTCAATGTTTTCTTCACACGTATACTTATACAGTGGAATGTTGCACTGTTCAACTCCACGCTTTGTCAAACAAGGCTTTGTTTGGCAAGGAAAAGTTAAAAAAGAAGTAATCTATAAGAGATAATCTAGACACCTTTTTTACATTGTCAATCTGATCATTGACATCAGTAAGAGCTTTTTCACCCTTAAAAATAGAGGCGGATAATTAAAATTGAAATTTATTGCTTCTGACTCTAGCCCTTGAATTATTGGTTTCTAAACTAATTAGTAATAATTTATACAAATTAAATTCATATATTTTTTAGATAAATATAGAATTTGAGCCAAAATTACTGAATTCTGCTTATAAAAGGAAGTTCTTCTTCTTTTGTAAACACATCAATTACCATGTAGAAGAACATTGGTGAAAAAAACATTTAGAGTTTTGAGTGGCTTTGTAGTGATGATATTTCAGAAGAGGGCATTTCTTTTGAGTGTATAGCCTCGAGGACTTTATGAAATTACTCGAGTGTAGAGTGTAATTAATTATCTCATTCTAGTAATATATATTTGTCTGTTCCTCTCAGATCGTGGGTTTTTCTTGTTTGAAGGATTTTCCACGTAAAATTTCAGTATCCTTATTCTCCCTTTATCCCTGTTATTTGACTGAGAATATTCCAGTATATAGTACTCGTTTTTACAAGGCAAAAAATTTAAGAGCCTACTTGATTGAAGTGATAAGGAAAAATGATCCATGCATAACTAGTACTGCAGGGCGTTTGGTTGGTCGTATAAAAAAATAATTTCGGTATAACTAGGGCAACATTTAATTGGCGATTAATATCTGCATTATTCAAGAATTTATGTCTAACAATCCATGGATAAAATATTTTAAAACAAAAAAAAAAAGCACAAAAATGCCAATAAGATTATTAAAATGTACTAAATGTACTATGTTGTAGGCTTCTTGAGAGCCCAAGAAATATGTATAACTAAGGATATATAATCAAAGTCCAAGTGTTCCATTTGTGATAGGTGCAAGCATGTTGTAAAAGAGAGGAAACCAATATCTCCAATAATTCAATCACCCACAAATAGACAAAGGAGGTAAACCGTATCAAGTATACTCTTTCTTTTTAGGCAAAAGACATAAATTAACCCTTAAACTATACCCCAAAAGTCATTTTCACACTTAAAATATTAAATGACCGATTACACACTTAATATATGAAAAAGTGATATTTTTTACCCCTCCAGAGCTAATGTGGCATAAAAAAAATTATATTTAAATAATAGAAGAGTGAGGTCAATTTTTTTTTTTTTTAAATTATTATATTTTTTTTTTTTTTTTTTTTTGCAACTTCTTCTTCTTTATTCAACCATCCCCCTAACCCCTCCCCTTCTCCTCCACATTCCCACCACCCCCAACCCCCCCCCCCAAAGGGCAGTTCGTGCAATTTCTTCATTGTTTCCCATTTGAAGGGCAGTGCGTGCAATTTCTTCATTTCCCATTTGAAGGGCAGTCCGTGCAATTTCTTCATTGCCCATTTGAAGGGCAGTCCGTGCAATTTCTTCATTGTTTCACAACAATGAAGAAAATTTCCCATTTGATGGAAATTTTTTCAAAATTTCCCATTTGATGCAAATTTCTTCAATATTTCCCATTTTATTTTATAGGTAGATTAGATGCAAATTTGGTGACCAGAAAATGAAGAAGATTGGAAAAAATGGAAGCTCAACGGAAAATATTGACGCTCATTGGAAACAATGGTAGTTATGCAATAAGAAAGGGAGTAGGGATGAAGAAGAAAAGGAGGGTGGGGGAGGAGGGGAAAGGAAAAAAATATAAAATTAAAAATTAGAGGATTTTTTGACGTGGCACTGACGTGGCATTGATGTGGGAGAGAGTGTGTACGATTCTCAAGTGCAAGAATCGTCATATTGTATCAAGGAGTAAAAAATATCACTTTTTCATATATTAGGTGTGTAATGGGTCGCCAGGATAAATTAAGTGTGAAAATGACTTTTGGTGTATAGTTTAAGGGTAAATTTATGTCTTTTGCCTTCTTTTTAGGGAAAAGGGTCAAATATACCCCTCTACTTTGTTTTATTAGTTAAATATACCCTTCGTTAGTGAAAGTTAACAAAAATACCCCCGCCGTCTTCAAACTTCACACTTATGCCCCTATTTGGATGGAAATTCCCAAATCCTCTCAAATTACCCAATTTCAAAAAAATTCCACTTTTATTGTTTACCCATTCGACCACTTTATCATCATCATCGTTCTAAACAAGTTTCATCTTCTTCCATGGAGAAAAAAAGAAAAAAGCAAAAACACACCCAAATGATAAATCTCAAAACTCACCTCAAATTTAATCTTTAAATCCAACTCCAAATCTTGATGCAAGTTGAAACTGAATCGTGTCAAAATGGAAAAGGGCCACCTTTGACTACTGGAAAGGGATTTTGTTCAATTTGTGTCATGAAACAGGAGTAAAGAAAAATAAAATGCATTAACATATACAATCCATACATGTTGATTAAATGTTGCGAAATCTCAATAATACACAACAGTTGCTAAAGAGCCTTATTGATATGTCACAAGTAAAAAGCGTATATTATATGTAGAAAGGACGACATGCAGTGCCATTCCTATGCACGGTCTACATTTGATTTAAAGATTAAATTTGGAGTTAGATTTAAAGATGAAATTTGAGGTGAGTTTTAAGATTTTATCACTTGGGTGTGTTCTTGCTTTTTTCTTTTTTTCTCCATGTAAAAAAAAATAGTAGAGCACGATGATGATAAACAAGTGTGTCAAAGGGTCAACAATAAAAATGGGTAATTATTTTGAAATTGGGTAATTTGAGAGGATTTGGGAATTTCCATCAAAATAGAGACATGAATGTGAAGTTTGAAGACCGCATAAATATTTTTATTAATTTTCACTAACGAAGAGTATATTTAATTATATTTGACCCTTTTCCCTTCTTTTTATGTGTCATTCTGATGTGGATATTGTAGCATCCTGCAAAAGAGTACGTAAACAAGTTGCTGTTTCTTTGGTGGTTTTTGTACCCTTTTTGCGAATGTGACATTTCAGAAGACATTGGCCAATGGCAGAGTCGAAAGTCTCCCTCTATCCCCATTTTATGTGATACATTTTTTTTTTGTCTATTTCAAAAAATAATTTTTATATTTAAAATAATTTAACTTAAAACTTTTCATTTTACTTTTAATGAAATGATTTAAAGCTACACAAATATCTGTGGCTTGTTTTATACCACAAGTTTCAAAAGTCTTTCTTTTTCTCTTAAACTCCGTGCCTAATCAAATTATATCACATAATTTGAATGGAGAGAGTAGAAGGTAGGACCTTCATGATAAGGGTAAGTTGCGTGAAGGGATTTCTTTTCTCGACCACCAAACATCTGATATCTGCTTTGGGGTCTTAATTTAGATAGAACCAATTTTATTTTGACGGTTAAAATCACTTTGCATTAGAAACGATTTTATTTTTAAGGCTCGAACCTAATAAAACTTCGCGTTAAAGATAATAAAGATAGATAACTTGCTTCAAGTACTCCAATTTTCAGAAACTCACAAACAATGTTTCGCGACTTAAGTAAAAACATTTTTATATTAACTTTTTGTTTACATCTTCCAGATTAAGTGAAGTTTTGTATACTCCTTGTCATACTAGTTAATAATGTTTATCCTGATAACGTTGGGTACCTAAACTTTAAATAACCGTTGAGATAATTACATGTAATTCTCTTGAGGTTTCTCAAATTCTATTTGTATTAAAAAATTTCGTTTAATATGTATAAATAATCTATCAAGAATCGGTAAGCTAAAAAATTTTGATTCAGTACTCATAAATTATTTCCTCCACCTCTACAACTAATCATATGCATTTCATAACATGATTTCATTTATAATTATTAACTGTATAACAATTCATATATTATTATTCACCGCGTGATAATCCATTCGCTATTATTCATTGTATAATCCGTCATTATAATTCATGTGTATAACTCGTATGTGAACCAAATGAGTCCATACGAACCAACAAAATTCGAATGGAAATACTTCCAGATAATGTCCCCTCTATGGGTCCCAATAACATCCACTAGTATTGAAGGACTCTTCATGATAGATAACGAATGGTCACCCTAGTACGTACTGCCCTTCTATCATTTGTACCTCTTCTCTATCCACCAATGGAGGGTCTACGTTTGTCGACACCCCACTATAGTATTTATCTATTATCTTCGGGTGTGTTTATTACGAAGGAAAATATTTTTTCTGAAAAATAAGTGATCTGTATTTGATGATACGTAAGAAGAAAAAAAAATAAAAAAAATTATATATAATCTATGCAAATACTATGAGAGATGAAGGTGGAGACAGGAGTGTGGGGTTGGTGGGAATGGGGGCTATGAGGGTGGGTGGGGTTGTAGGAGAAGACAATTAATGTGAAAATACATTTGTCAAACTTGTTTATTAGAGAAAATATTTTTTTAAATTTTGACCAATCAAACATGAAAAAATCGACAAATATTTTTCTGAAAATATTTTCGGACATACTAACACACCCTTACAGTAAATATATAGTACGTTTAATCCAACCTGCCTAGAGAAATGTACGGGTAGATTAGTAATTACATAGAGTTCAAGTAAGACGCAAACTCTAGGTGATTATGGTTTATTTAGGTTAGCTCGTGTTATCGTGTATATAAGCTTCCCTTTGTCTATAGATTTTAAAGTTGAAACTTGAAAATTTATTAAGTTTTTGAAGTTTGATTTTTGAAACTTGAAATTATGATTGGACACACATTTTACTTAGAAAAATTTGAAGCTTTATGAGTGAAAGTGAAATTTCTCCTAAACACAGGTCTGAGCTAGTTTTTGGAACTTGAAAATGTTTTGAAGATAAATTTTCAAAATCTGATCAAATTTTATGGCTAAACAGATACTTGAAAAGAAATTTTAAAATCTGATCCAAAATCTATGGTAAAACACTAGCTAAGTATTTTGTTCTCTTCTTCACTTTTCTTTGCCAAACAAATCCTTATTTCACAAAGCGTGGAGTTGAACAGGGCAACATCAACTATACAAGAACATGTGATTAAGCAAGAAATGAAATAAATAAAAGACAATAAGGTGAAGAAGAAGTTGTAGAAATCTTATGCTAACTCAGAGGGAAAATATGTATTATTGATGATGAATCAGTCGAGTCCAAGAACTCCGTTTATAGGAGTGAATATACATAGAGACCTTAGCCTACTACAAGTGATATACAAGAGTCCTATTCTAGTTTAACAATGCCGACCATTCGATTCCCAACATTCGGGGTTCTTTTAAATTTTATATTTGGTAAAACCCTTCGGGATTTGTTATATGGCCGGGAGTGTTAAGTCGTAGACTCCCAAAATGCCCGTAAAGGATTTTTGTTGTTTGAAACCATGTTTCGAGCCAAAAGGGGTATTCGTTTTGCATGTCATAGCACGGGGGTTGTTCATTTTCCTTGACCAAAAGAATTCCTCCGAAACCCGCTTTAAATTAAAGAAAGAAAGATCAGATCCCATTTTAAATTCTTTTCCCAAGGGGGATCACCCCCGAGACATCTAGATTACTTTATTATTATGATATCATCCACTATAACAAAAATAAAATTTTCCTTTTCATGTAATAGAATAAGGAGGGGTTTTTTGCTGGATAATTTAAAGGGAAATAAAAACGGAAAACTGTCAAACCAAACTCTGGTGCTTGTTAACCACAAGTTTTTTTTAGAGAACACCATGATTTGGATACGAATCGGTTTGGA